>NC_141599.1:33351525-33594025 GCF_047967505.1 Dipteris shenzhenensis
GTTGCCACAGCCGCTAGGAGTTTTCATTCTCTCTCTTTTCCTCTTTGAGTTTTCATTCTCTCTCTCTCCCTCCGCCCCTCTTCTCTCTCTTAATCTCTCTCCCTCCCTCCCTCCCTTCTCTTTCTCTCTCTCTCTCTCTCTCTCTCTCACTCTCTTTCTCTCTCTCTCTCTCTCACACACACACACACACTCTCTCTCCTACTTTCTGTCCCTCCTTTCTTTTCTCTCTTAATCTCCTGCTCTCTCTGTCTCCTCTCTCTCTCTAATCTCTCTTTTCAAATTTAAAACACAAATTTCAATAAGAAATTAATTGAAATAGAACTCAAAAACTCTAACAAGAAACTAATTGAAAAAGAATTGTAAGTAAAGAAAAAGAATTACAAGAAGAATTGTAGAATTGCGAGTAAAGAAAAAGAATTGGAAGTACCTGGAAAAAGTGAAAAAAGTAAGGCTCCGCTTGTCCTTGCTCTTTTGCTCTTGGTTGCTTCAATGAAATGAGGAGAGAATGAGAATGAATGAATGGAAAGAAGAGTATATATAAGAAAAACTAGCCCACACTCCTCCCACTCACGAATAAATTTGAATTTTAAAAAAAGAGGGAAATTTGAAAATAAATTTGAATTTTAAAAAAAGAGAGGGAAATTTGAATTCATTCTTCTAGATAAATTTGAATTCAAATTTGTGTTCAACATTCTTCTTGGTACAATTTGTGTTCGGCATTCTTCTCATACGTCCCTCTTCATTCTTCTCATACGTTGCTTCTTATTTGTCGCTCTTGCTCATAGTAGGCTCTTGTTTATCACTCTTGCTTGTGGGTCGTTCTACTCTTAGTTGTAAGAATTCGACCTCTCTCCCTCTACTCCTCTCCTCTTCTCTATGTAGTGGGCTCTCTCTCTCTCTCTAATGGAGCTCCCTCTCTAGTCACATATCTCCCTCTCTCTAGTCGCATACCTTCCCCTCTCTCTCAAGTCTTCTCATCTCTCCTCTCTCTCTAGTCACGTACCTTCCCCTCTCCCTAAAGTCTTCTCATCTCTCCTCTCTCTCTAGTCTTGTACCTTCCCCTCTCCATCATGTCTTCTCACCTGTCTTCTCTCTCTATTTGCATGTCTTCCACTCTAAGTCACCTCTCCTCTCTCTCTCTCACTCTTCTTTCTCTCTATGTCCTCTTCAGTCCCTTCCCTCTTCTCTCACCTGGGGGATGAAGCCCCTAGGAGTCCTCTCTCTCTCTTCCTTCTCTCTCTCTCCTCCCTCCCCTTTCCTCCTCTCTCTAGCTCCTCTCCCTCCCTTACTCCTCTCACTCTCCTCTCATCCCTGGGGGCCGTAGTCGCCAGGGCTTCTATCTCTCTCTCCTCTCCTCCCCTCACTTTCTCTCTCTCTCTCTCTCTCTCTCTCTCTCTCTCCTCCCCTCATTCCTCTCACTTCTCTCACCTTCTATCTATCTCTCCTCTCCTCTCCTTCTCCTACCCTCCCCTCACTTTCTCTCTCTCTCTCCTCCCCTCATTCCTCTCACTTCTCTCACCTACCCTCCCCTCACTTTCTCTCTCTCTCTCTCTCTCTCTCTCTCTCTCTCTCTCTCTCTCTCTCTCTCTCTCTCTCTCCTCCCCTCATTCCTCTCACTTCTCTCACCTGTGGAGGCCGCGGCTGCCAAGGCTCCTCCTTCTCTCTCCTCTCTATCCTCTCTCTTCCCTCAATTTCTCTCTTTCCTCTCCCTCCCCTCACTCCTCTGTCTCTCTCTCCTGTCCTATCGCTCTCTTCTCCCCTCCCCTTTCCCTCACTCCCCTCCCTCCACTCACTTTCTCTCTCTATCCTCTCCTCCTTCCACTCATTCCTCTCACCCTTGGGGACCACAGAATCCAGGGCTCCTCCTTCTCTCTCCTCTCTCTCCTCACTCCCCTCTCTTCCCTCACTTTCTCTCTCTACTCTCCCTCCCCTCACTCCTCTTTCTCTCTCCCTCCTCTCCCTCCCCTCATTCTCTCTCTCTCCTCTCCCTCCCCTCACTCCTCTTACCTTGGGGGCCACGGCCACCAGGACCTCTCTTTCTCTCTCCTCTAGCTCCTCTCTTTCTCTCTCTCCCTCCCCTCACTGCTCTCTCTCTCCTCTCTCTTCTCACTCCTCTCCCTTCCCTTACTTTCTCTCTCTACTCTCTCTCATCATTCTCTCTCTACTCTCCTCTTTCTCTCTATCTCTCCTCTCCCTCCCCTCACTCCTCTCACCCTGGGGGCTAGAGCCGCCAGGAATTCTCTCCTCCAGTCCACTCACCCCCCTACCCGCCTCACTCCACTCACTACCCGTGAATTCTCTCTGGTCCACTCACTCCCCCACCCGCCTCACTCCACTCACTACCCGCGCAGTGCCTCCCCTCCCCTACCATCCCTCCTCCCTCTCTATGCCGCCCTCCCTCTCTCAGCCCTGCTCAGCCCCTATCCGTGCAGTACCTATCCTCCCCTCCCCTACCGTCCCCCCTCCCTCTCTACGCTGCCCTTCCTCTCTATGCTGCCCTCCCGCTAGCCCCTCTCAACCTCTCTACGTTGCCCTCCCTCTCTACGCCACCCTCCCACTAGCCCCTCTCAGCCTCTCTCCTGCGCTGCCCTCCCTCTCTATGTTGCCCTCCCTCTCTACGCCGCCCTCCCGCTAGCCCCTCTCAGCCTCTCTCCTGCGCTACCCTCCCTCTCTACACCGCCTCTCAGCCACTCAACCTCTCAGCCACCCCTCATGCTCTCTCTCTCTCCTCCTCCCTCCTTTCCTCCCTCTCTCTCCCCCCTCCACTTCCCTCTTCCTCCTGGAGGCCATGGCCCCAAGGGCTCCTCTCCTTCTCTCTAAACTTTCTCTCTCTCTCTCTCTTTCTTTCTCTCTCTCTTCAAATTTTGAAAAAACAAATCTACAAAACTTAGATAAAGAATTAATCAAAAAAATTTACAAGTACCTGGAAAAAGCTTGTAACTTTGCTCTTTCTTGCTTTCTTGCTCTTCCTTCCTTGCTTTCTTGCTCGTCCTTGCTTTCTTGCTTCAATGAATGAAATGAGGGGAGAATGAATGAAGAAGGAAGACTATATATAAGAAAAACTAGGTTTTCCTCCTCCTCTCCTATTGGCTTTGCATTGCTCCCCTCTCTCCTATTGGCTTTCCATTCCTCCCCTCTCCCATTGGCTCCCATTACTCCCCCTCTCCCATTGGACCCCCATCCCTCATCCCAATCTTCCATTGGCCCTCCCCCCATCCATTTCTTCTTCCTCCCCCATTGCCACCACTCCCATCCCACCTTTCCACCATGTCCCATACTCCTCCCATTTCCCCATCCCACCCTTCCATTTCCCAAAATCCCATATTTCCCCATCCCACCCTCCTCTTTTTCATCCCCTATTAACTCCCCTCACTCATTTCACTCCCTTATTATCCTACTCCCCTATTACCTCCCCCTCTCCCATTCCATTCCTCCCTCCCCACTCTCACTTCCACTTCCCATTACTCACTTGCCATTTGCAAACTATTAATATATTATTATACTATTTTTTATACTTATTATCATATACCCCTATTACCTCCCCCTCTCCCATTCCACTCCTCCCTCCTCACTCTCACTTCCACTTCCCATTACTCACTTGCCATACACATTTGCAAACTATTAATATATTATTATACGATTTTTTATACTATTTGCAAACTTACATGTGGGCAAAATCACAGGTGTCAAAGCGATCCTATCGTGGTCATTGTGCTTTTATTCAAGGGAGTATTTAGAAGGGTGTATTTATCCTCATCAACAAGCTTATTTCAGCTTTTATTTTGACACAATATTCAAGCTATAAAGTGCATGATTTGTGCACGAGGTGTTTACTTTGTTGTATCAAAATTGTTTGCCACACACACACACATATACATATATCGAGAATTTGCTAATATTATCGCATCTACATCTCTCCGATGGGCACAAAACTTTATACACGCCTCAAACTAGGTTGTATTGACTTGCATACAAAGTGGTGCACCCATCCCATAAGTACTTGTTTGGATAACACACCTGCAAACATATTTTATGATGATTGTGCATAACACTAGGAACAAAATGGTGTATAATGTGTGATCAACTATGCAAAGCATATCGATTGGACACAAGACTTTGCACGTTCCTCAACCTAGGTAGTCTTGTGTGCAAAGTGGCATCCCCATCTGATAAGTACTTGTTTGAAAAACACACCTAGGATCGTGTTTTTTGACGGTTCTACATGACACCAAGGCAAAAACGGTATTTAATACTTAGTCTACCATGCAAAGCATATCCGATGGGCACAATACTTTGCACGTGCCTCAAAAGCCATGGTATGGTGTTCCATGCAAAGTGGAACGCCCATTCAATAAGTACTTGGTATGATAATACACCTAAGAGCGTGTTCTTTGATGGATGTGCATAACACTAGGGGGAAAACGGTGTATAATGTGTGATCCCCCATGCAAAGCATGATCGATAGACACAATACTTTGCACGTACATCAACCTAGTTGAAATTGACTTTCTTGCAAAGTGTCTCCCCCATCCGACAATTACTTTTTTGAATATCACACCTAGGACCATGTTTTTTAATGGTTGTCCATGACACTAAGGCAAAAACGGTGTTTTATGCTTGATTGACAATGCAATGCATATCTGATGGTCACAATACTTTGCACACATCTCAACCTAGGTGTTATTGACTTACATGCAAAGTGGCATTCCCATCCCATAAGTACTTAGTCGAATAACACATCTAGGACCGCATTTTTTGACGGTTGTGTATGACATTAAGGCCAAAACGAGGTTTAATGCTTGATCGACAATGCAAAGCATATCTGATGGGCACAATACTTTGCATGAGCCTCAAAAATTGTGGTATTGCATTGCATGCAAAGTGGTACACCCATCCAATAAGCAGTTGGTTGGATAACACACCTAAAAGCGTGCTTTTTTATGGTTGCACATGACATTGAGGCACAAACGGAGTTTAATACATGATATACCATGCAAAGTACATCTGATGGGAACGATACTTTGCACCCACCTCAACCTAGGTGTTATTGAGTTGCATGAAAAGTGGCATGTCCATCAGATAAGTACTCGATCCAATAACACACCTAGGACTGTGTTTTTTACAAATGTGCTTGACACTAAGGCAAAAATGGTATTTAATGCTCAATCAACCATGCAATGCATATTCGATCGGCACAATACTTTACTTGTACCTCAAAATAGGTGGTATTGACTTGTTTGAAAAAAGGCACACCCATCAGATAAGTACTTGGTTGGATAACACACCTAAGGGCGTGTTTTTTTATGAATGTGCATATCACTGGGGGGAAAATGGTGTATAATGTGTGATCAACCATGCAAGGCATATCCAATGGTCACAATACTTTTCATGCACCTCAACCTAGTTTAACTTGACTTGGGTGCAAAGTGGAGCCCCCATCGGATAAGTACTTGTTTGAATCACACACCTAGGACTATGTTTTTTTATGGTTGTGCATTATGCTAAGGCAAAAATGGGGTTTTATGCTTGATCGACAATGCAAAGCATATCCGATGGGCATAATACTTTGCACACACATTAAACTAGGTGAAATTGACTTACATGCAAAGTGGAGCGCCCATCCCATAAGTACTTGATCGGATAACATACCTAGCAGCGTGTTTTTTTACGGATGTGCATGACACTAAGGCAAAAATGGTATTTAATGCTCGATCGAGCATGCAAAGCATATCTGATGGGCACAATACTTCTCCTATGCCTCAACCTAGGTGGTATTGACTTGTTTTCAAAGAGTCACACCCATCCGATAAGTACTTGGTCAGATAACACACCTAAGGGCGTGTTTTTTTACGGATGTGCATATCATTAGGGGAAAAATGGTGTATAATGTGTGATCGACCATGCAAAGTATATCCGATGGTCACAATCCTTTGCAGACACCTCAACCTAGTTGAAATGGACTTGCGTGCAAAGTGGATCCCCCATCTGAGAAGTACTTGTTTGAATAACACACCTAGGACCATGTTTTTTTATGGTTGTGCATGACGCTATGGCAAAAACGGTGTTTTATGCTTGATCAATAATGCAAAGGATATTTGATGGGCACAATACTTTGCACAGACCATAAACTAGGTGGAATTTACTTACAGGCAAAGTGGCGTACCCATCCCATAAGTACTTGATTGGATAACATACCTAGCAGCGTGTTTTTTTACGGATGCGCATGACACTAGAGTAAAAATGGTATTTAACGCTTGATCGACCATGCAAAGGATATCCAATGGGCACAATACTTTTCCTATGCCTCAACCTAGGTGTTATTGACATGTTCTCAAAGAGGAACACCCATCCGATAAGTACTTCATCAGATAACATACCTAAGGACGTGTTTTTTACAGATGTGCATATCACTACGGGAGAAACGGTGGATAATGCATGATCAACCATGCAAAGCATATCCGATGGTCAAAATACTTTGCACGCACCTCAACCTAGTTGAAACAGACTTGCGTGCAAAGTGGAGCCCCCACATTTGATAAGTACTTGTTTGAATAATAGACCTAGGACTGTGTTTTTTTATGGTTGTGCATTACACTAAGGTAAAAACGGTATTTTTTGCTTGATCGACATTGCAAAGCATATCCGATGGGCATAATACTTTGCACAAATCTTAAAATATGTGGAATTGACTTACATGCAAAGTGGCATGCCCATTCCATAAGTACTTGATCAGATAACATACCTAGCAGCATTTTTATTTACGGATGTGCATGACACTAAGGCAAAAATGGTATTTAATGCTCGATCGACCATGCAAAGGACATCCGATAGGCAAAATACTTTTCCTATGCCTCAAGCTAGGTGGTATTGACATATTTTCAAAGAGGCACACCCATCTGATAAGTACTTGGTCAGATAACACACCTAAGGTCATGCTTTTTTACGGATGTGCATCACTAGTGGAAAAATGGTGTATAATGTGTGATCGACCATGCAAAGCATATTCGATGGTCACAATACTTTGCACGCATTTGAACATAGTTCAAATGGACTTGTGTGCAAAGTGAAGCCCCCATTTGAGAAGTACTTGTTTGAATAACACACCTAGGACTGTGTTTTATTATGGTTGTGCATGACACTAAGCAAAAAACGGTTTTTTATGCTTGATCGACAGCTTGATCGACAATACAAAGCTCATCCGATGGGCACAATACTTTGCACACACCTTAAACTAGGTTGAATTGACTTACATGAAAAGTGGGGCATCCATCCCATAACTACTTGATCGGATAACATACCTAGTAGCGTGTTTTTTTGTGGATGTGCATGACACTAAGGTAAAAATGGTATTTAATGCTTGATCGACCACGCAAAGGATATATGATGGGCACAATACTTTTCCTATACCTCAACCTAGGTGGTATTGACTTGTTTTCAAAGAGGCACACCCATCCAATAAGTACTTGGTTGTATAACACTCCTAAGGGCATGTTTTTTTACAGATGTGCATATCACTAGGGGAAAAACAGTGTATAATGCGTGATCGACCATGCAAAGAATATCCAATGGTCACAATACTTTGCATGCACCTCAACCTAGTTGAAATGGACTTGGGTGAAAAGTGGCTCAGAACAGAGCCTTGATGATGAGTTGGGTATTCCTTCTATTATTACACCTGGAGTAAGTAAGACCAGGGATGTTTTGAGAGCACCTGGTAGTGAGCCTATTTTGCACAGGTTTACCAGAGCTAGATATCCTATGGATAGGCTGAAATATGATGGATTTATAGCCATTCACTATGCCTATATGGTCAAAGTGATATAGGAACCAGAACCCACTTCTTTTGAGCAAGCCATGGGAAAAGTAAAATGGGAGAAAGCCATGGATGAAGAAATGGATGCCTAATTGGAAGCAAATTCTACATGGGAATTGGTGCCTTTTCCTAAAGACAAGAATGCAACTAGCCACAACTGGGTTTATAAAGTGAAGCACAATGCAGATGGTTTTGTGGACGGATATAAGGCAAGATTAGTTGTTAAGGGGTATGCACAGACATATGGCATTGATTATGAAGAAACATTCAATCCGGTTGCAAGGATGGCAACCGTAAGAGCAGTCATTGCTATGGCTACATCAAAGGGATGGTCTTTACATCAAATGGATGTAAAGAATGCTTTCTTGCATGGTGATTTGCAAGAAGAGGTCTATATGGCGCAGCCATCGGGTTATGTTCATGCTGTTCATCTTGAGTTTGTTTGGAGGTTGAAGAAAACTTTGTATGGCTTAAAGCAAGCACCCAGAGCATGGTCTAACAAGATAGGACAGTATCTTGTCACTATTGGCTTTCAAATTTCCAAGGTAGATTTCTCACTTTATGTGAGAAAAATAGAGAAAGGGATTATGCTGCTTGTCATTTATGTTGATGATTGATCATCACAGGTGATATTGAAGCAGAAGTTTGAGATGAAGGATTTGGGAGAGCTGTGTTACTTATTGGGCATTGAGATGATTAGATCACTAAGTGGGATATGGCTCTTGCAGAGGCAGTATGGATTGGACATGCTGTCCAAATATGGGATGACAGGCTGTAAGCCTATTTCACTTCCTTTGGAGTAGAATGTGAAGCTGAGCACAGATTTAAGTGAGTTTCTGGAAGACCCTACTATGTACAGACGCATAGTAGGAAGTTTGATTTATATGACTATTACCAGGCCATATTTGAGCTATGCTATTGGATTGGTAAGTCAGTTTATGCAGGCTCCAAGGAAACAGCATTTGGATGCGGTTAAATGCATACTAAGGTATGTGAAGTCTATAAGAAAACAATACAACGTCTGTGCTCAACAGATAACAGGATCTCATACACAAGAGAGAAAACCAGATAGTATGGAGAATCAAAAATTTGATTACTATAAAACTGATACAATAGAGGGCACTACTTCCCAACCGTGCGCTCTTGTGAAAGAAGCTTCGATGGTGAGTTGGAAACAGTAGAAGACGGAGGCTAGATGCTAAGGAATCAGGGTTGCTGTAGCCAATGATAAAATGGGCTTCACGGGCTTGCTCTTATATAGCCACCAGTCATAGTTATTTAGACCCAATTGGGTGACCGGCCCACTCTGCCCAAAACGGTCGACTAGGCCACTGACCATACGATAGAACCGGTGTGCAAAATAGATCCCACAACCATTCGGGATCATCTGGGACTCCAAACGGCGGGCCCCGTAGGGCTGCCCCGAGAAATGCTCCGTCTACCCTTAGTGCGATCAGTCATGGGATGCCTTCCCGCACTTACATGTAGCCTAGCTCACAGTGTGCCAACTCCGTCCAGCCATCAGGCCACACATGGCCCCCATCTGGTGTCCAAACTAGGACCTACCGGATAATCGAGCTACTCAAATGCCTTCTCCTCATATGGGGGGCTTACAAGTAGAGTTAGCTACTTCCCGCATAGTTACACGAGAGTGGAGCATTGATATCTAACACCCCCCCTCAATGTCCACCCGCAAGTGAACTTACTTTTTCAGCCCAATGCCAAGTCGATGAAGATGCCTCTCTAGCAAGTGTCTTCCAAGAGCCTTTGTGAAGATGTCTGCAGCATTCTCTATAGTCGAACAGTACACCAAGTCGACCTCTCCATCCATGATGAGCTCGCATACAAAGTGATATTGAATCTCAATGTGTTTTGTACAAGTGTGGAACACAGGGTTCTTTGCAATCACCATGCAACTCTGATTGTCACATGATAATTGTGTAGGCTTTTTTTGCACTGCACCCATGTCCCCCAAATTCCTCCTCAACCACACTGCATCGTAAGAATCAAAGCATGCCGATTTGTACTCAGCTTTGGTAGAAGAAAGAGCAACTATGGGTTGCTTCTTCCTGACCCTTGACATAGCTCCAGATCCAAGTGAGAAACAGTAACTTGTCACTGACCTCCTGCTATCCACGTCTCCTCCCCAATCCGAGTTACAGAATCCAGTCAAGATGTTGCCCTTGGTATAGGTGATGCCATAATCAAGTGTGCCTTTGATGTATTTCAGCACCTACATCCCTGCCCTCCAATGGTTCTTCCGGGGCTTATTAGAAAACCTGCTTAGTACACCAATCGCAAAACTGATGTCCGGCCGTGTGTTGCACAGGTAAATCAAACTGCCCACAAGTCTTCTGTACTTTGCTTCGTCCACCAGTGGTGATGAATTCTCGTTTGAGAGCTTCACGTCAACCTCCATAGGGATACCAACTATCTTGCACTCAGCCATGCCAAATGCCTTCAGTATCTCTCTAGCATACTTAAGTTGTGAAATGAAGATGTGTTTCGGCTCCTGCCAAACTTCAATCCCCAAACAAAAATGCGTCAATCCGAGGTCTGTCATTTCAAACTCTCTTCCTAGCAAATGCTTGGTCTGCGAGATCTTCTCGTCATGGTTTCCTGTTATGACAAGGTCGTCCACATAAAGGACCATGATCATACATCTGCCTCCTTCTCTAAAGATATACAAATTTTCATTTGATGGGCTCCTCCTGAACCCGTTTTGTAGAAAGTAGGCATCAATTCACTGGTACCATGCTCGTGGGGCCTGTTTCAGCCTGTAAAGTTCCTTCTTCAGTTTATAGACATTACCTTCTGAACCAGGGATCACAAAACCAGGTGGTTGTTCCACATATACCTCCTTGAGATCTCCATTCAGAAAGGTGGATTTTACATCCATCTGAAACACAGGCCAACTTCCCTATGCAACTAAAGCCAAAACACTGTGAATTGTGGTTAGTTGAGCCGTGGGAGCAAAAGTATCCTGATAATCAAAACCATGTACCTATGCAAATCCTTTTGCCATGAGCTGAGCCTTGTACTTATCCAATGTGCCCTCGGACTTGTACTTGGTCTTGTACATCCACTTGGTGCCGATTACCTTGCATTTTGATGGTCGATCCACAAGGTCCCAAGTGTTGTTCTTCATTATGGAGCCATACTCCGACTGCATGGCCTCCATCCACCTTCTGTCATCAAAGCGTAGTTGACTAAGTGTTCTTGCACCCTTCTTTGCTCCTTTAACCTCTTGGACCGGCAGTGTTCGGATGGTTCCTCCTCAATGGCTGGAGGTTCTCTGCCATCCAAAAGCTACTTTACCCACTTCAGGAATGGCTGTTGCCATTGTGGTTCTGCAGGCTCTTCTTCATCTTCTTTATCTTGAATCCTTCCAAGCACCGTTAGGGAGTTTGGTCTGCTATTGGTGGTGGTATTGGATGGATATCCTAGTCCTAGATGTCTAGGAAGGAAGCATCCTCCTCCAACTGATGCGGATGTTCTAAGAAGACCACATTGTGACTTACTATTACCTTATTGGTAACAGGGTTATAGAGATGGTAACCCTTCGCCTCTTCACTATAGCCCAAGAAAATACACTTTCGGCTCTTCGGTTCCCATTTGGTCTTGGTAGCATCGGGGACATGCACAAAACAGTCACATCCAAAAACTCTGAAATGTGCAGCTGAAGGTTTCTTACCAGAAAAGTCCTGCAGTGGACTCATCCCATTCATAGCCTTCGTGTAGCTACGATTCAGAATGTAAACTGTAGTGTTACATGCTTTAGCTTAAAAAGTCTTTGGCAAATCTTTCCCTTTCATCATACTCCTTCCCATTTCACAGATGATGCCCATGTTGCGCTCTGCTACTCCATTTTGCTATGATGTATGTGACGGGGGTTTCTGCCTTTTGATCCTGTGACTTTTGCAGTAACTTTCGAATTTAGTTGATGTGAACTCTCCACCTTTGTCTGATCTCAACTTCTTCACCTTCCTCCCCGATTCTTTCTCAACCATTACATGCCATTCCTTGAACTTACTAAAAGCCTCATCTTTAGTCTTCAGGAAGTATATTCATATCCTTCTACTGTAGTCATCGATTAGCATCATGAAGTAGTAGGAACCACCCAAAGCTTCCATCTCCATCTTTCCGCAGAGGTCTGTGTGAACGAGCTTTAGAGGAGCCTTTGCCCTACTAGCCTCTTTAGGAAAGGGATGCCCATGTTGCTTGCCCATCATGCAAGCTTCACATACATCGGGCAGATCTGTAATTTCTGGTAGGTCTGCAATAATTCCACTTTTATGCATCTCCTTCAAAGAACTAAGGTTTAGATGACCAAACCTCTCATGCCACAACTTAGTGTTCTTCACATCGGCTCGAGCACTGAAAGCTGAGAGTTCATAGATGTTGTTGTGCCGTGTACCTTTACCAATGACCTTCCCTTGAAGATCCAAGATCTGTGCACCATTCTTATCGAATTGAACTTTGAGGTCCTGATCCATAATCGCAAAAATGGACAACAAGTTCCTCTTGATATCTGGTACATAAAGAACATCGGACAACTGTTTTACAACTCCATCTGACTTCAGATCTATCGTACCTTTTCCTTTTGCTGGACATTTTGCATCATTGCCGGCTACTACCAGGATGTCATTCCCTACAGCCTATAGAGAGGTATATCAATCCTTCCGACTGGTCATGTGGCACGATGCACCACTGTCAATGATCTAAGGTTCATTTGTAGGTACATGAACTGCCTCCATGCAAATCTCCTCAATTGCTATGAACAGCTCTACTAGTACTGCCCGCGGGCTATTGTTGGACTCTTTCTTTACTCCATTCTTCTCATTTGCAATCTTCTTCCAGCACTCATTCTGCTTGTGCCCTGCCTTGTTGCAATAGAAGAACTTGATCTTCTTCTTTCTCTTTTTATTGTCAGAAGAAGATGGGTTACTAGAGTCCTTACCCTTACCTTTCTTTGATCCGGTCCAGAAAGCCGAATCTTCTCCAGTCCTCAACTTTTGATGCATCTCCTCCTCCAGAAGCATTGCACTGAAGTCCTCAAAGTTGAGGGGCAGATTTCTGTTTTGCATATTCAGCACTGTAACAAGACCATCGTACTTTGGTGGGAGAATCCATGTGCACCTTTGTGCTAGATTCTCACTAGTGATGGTGATGCCAATCGTAGTCATCTGATCACGCAGATTCTTCACCCTGGTGATGAACTTCTCTGTCCCTTCACAGTTTCTCGTTCGTGAGTTGAGTCTCTAGATTCTGAATCCGCATCTGATTTGTGGTCTCGTATTGATTTTTCAAGACCGTCCATGCCTCCTCCGCTCTGGTGACATGTTGAATGAACGCCATGACAGAATCACTCACACTACAGATAATAGAACACAATGCATCTGCATTTCTTCTTGTCCATGCGAGAATCTCATCCGCAGTGGTACTGTCTATTGTCCTGCATTGGCTGGATCCAGTCTTGCAACCGGCCTCACGTCCACCCTAGTAGTAGTATCCCAAAGCCTGTATGCACTTAGGATGGTCTTCATCTTGAACTTCCAGAGTGGATAATTAGAGCCATCCAACTTTCTGCTTTCGCCGAATGGTGGGATTTGCAGTCTTGCAGGCTGGGCCATCTCTCACAATCTGTTCGCAAACAGAAACACACTACCAAATCTTCTTGCTAGAGTCCAGGCTCTGATACCATGTAAGAAAACAATACAACGTCTGTGCTCAACAGATAACAGGATCTTGTATGCAAGAGAGAAAACTAGATAGTATGAAGAATCAAAAATTTGATTACTGTAAAACTGATACAATAGAGGGCGCTACTTCCCAACCGTGCGCTCTTGTGAAAGAAACTTTGATGGCGAGTTGGAAACAGTAGAAGACAGAGGCTAGATGCTAAGGAATCAGGGTTGCTATAGCCAGTGATAAAATGGGCTTCACGGGCTTGCTCTTATATAGCCACTAGTCATAGTCGGTTAGACCCAATTGGGTGACCGGCCCGCTCCGCCCAAAACGGTCGACTCGGGGTTTGTCCCGAAATAGGCCACCAACCACACGATAGAACCGATGCGCAAAATAGATCCCACAGCCATTCGGGATCATTTGGGATACTAAACGGGCCCTGCAACCTGAGAGTGGGCTACCCCGGGAAATGCTTCGTCTATCCTCAGTGCGATCAGTCATAAGATGCCTTCCTGCACTTACATGTAGCCTAGTTCGTAGTGTGCCAACTCTGTCTAGTGATAAAATGGGCTTTACAGGCTTGCTCTTATATAGCCACCAGTCATAGCCAGTTAGACCCAATTGGGTGACTGACCCAGTCTGCCCAAAACGATCGGCTGGGGGTCGGTTGTGAAATAGGCCACCGACCACACAATAGAACCGATGCGCAAAACAGAGCCCATAGCCATCTGGGATCATCTGGGACTCCAAACGGGCCCCGTAACCTGAGAGTGGGCTGCCCCGAGAAATGCTCCATCTACTCTCAGTGCGGTCACACTACTACACACGGATCCTATTGCGACGTTTATGTACCGATGTTTAGCGCCCGCTTAGCGTTAATCGTCGGTATAAAAAGCGGGTTTCCTAAATCGTCGCTATATAGCGACTGTTGCTAAAAGTCGCTATATAGCGACTTTTAAGTGTCGCTATATAGCGACACTGATATACAAAATACTTTGACAAAACACTATATGTCGGTATGAAAAGCGGGTTTGACATATGTACCTTCATGAAAAATACGCATTCTGTAGTCGGTTTATGTAGCCCTTAGCAATGTATTTCTTGATATAGCGACCTTTGTACCCTAGGTCTATAGCCAATTGAGAAACTTGCATAGCATTCATGCTAGAGAGTTGCGGAGCATTCCTTAAAAGTCTTATTTGGGATGCATTGAGTTTAGGCACCTGGCCATCACCACCATGGGTTGCCGTACCACCTATATCCCTCTCTCTTAGTTGATCTGCAAGAGGAAGATTTCTTGTTTTATATTCCATTCTTGACCATGCATGATTTTCCTCCCTCCATTGATCAATTACTTTCTGGACAAGGTTGAAATCCTTATGCCTCTCCATCACAGGTAATTGTCCATACCGATTTGTCTCAATCATGCTGCGCACATCTTTAGTCTCATCGAGTTGTAGTAAGTACGGCATCAACTCTTTCAGTAGAATATTATCATCCTTGTCTTGTACATCAAACGTTGAAGGAAATATGCAATTTGATGGAGGGCTAATGCAAGCCTTGTATGGGGAGTCATCAACAAGGATTATCCTTCTAGCATCACATCCAAATGCCTTTGAGATTTTTGCTAAGGGTTTGAACATTGCCTCAACACCAACCTTGTCAGGCCTATTTATCCTCGTCTTACTATAAGTGCAGCATCCTTGTTGAGACCATATAACAAAGAAAGGGAGGCTCTCATTTGCATAATTTTGCAGCTTTCCTACCATATCAAGTACGTTATATTCCATCGAAGTTGACCAGATACCTACATTAAATCTTTGTAGCAAGATTTTAAGAAATTCTATGCACCCAGGATGAACAACCATATAACTATTTTTGCCATGCATAATAGACAGATGTATTGGAGACTTGAATAGGCAGCAACTTAATAATAGGCCATTCAAGTCTAATATGATTGTTAATCGTGGCATATCCAAAGAAATTGTATGTGGATATAGATCATCCAAATTCTCCTTGAAGTTGCTGGCTTCTGACTCATCCAAATTGTCAAATGCTATGATTTCATACATGTTTGCATCAACAATAAGATTATCTAGTTTTGTCCCCAATGTTGAGACAGTACGTTCATCCATGTTCTCTTCTAAAAGTATAGGATTCGTGATATTCCTTGTAATTTTCTCCATTTTTGGGGTTATGTTTTCTTCTATACCTCCTGTATCCATCACGTAATTGATAGTCCCCATTTTGGGTGGTATGTTGTCCTCTACATTTGATGTCTCCACATCCTTCCATGCATCATTGGTCCCTGTGGAAGTTGAGGAATATAGAAATATTTTGATTCTTTAGAGTGTATTCAACAATGTCGAAGCACAAAAGCATATGAAACTAATAAATAACAATAAAGTATGAACATTATCCATCGTTGTTCACTGATTCCATTGTATTTTTGGGGAATGGCAAAAGTGCCAATCTCTCTAAAGGTCAATTGAGAATGCAAATAGTGCAACCTTTCTCTCTGAACTCATAGAGAGAATGGCAATAGTGCCATTCTTCTCTTGGGGTGGTGCTAGTGCCATTTTACATATAAGGTTATGGAGAATGCCACTAGTGCCTTTCTCTATACCCTCATTGGGAGGAGAGAATACTACTAGTGCCTCCCCCCATGTCCCAAAAGAAATGTACAATGCATGATCTGAAAGCATAGATACTGTATTACTTTGGTCCAATAGATTTGTAGAAAGCACCCAAATCAAAACTTTGGTAGCATAGTTAATACTGTACAATTTTTAATCTCTGTAATGCTTTCAACTAACATAGATTCAAGAAAGGAACATAACAGTATTACCATTTCTACATAACCACAAAGAGAGAATGGCACTAGTGCCATTCTCCATATGAGGTCACATAAAATGTTAATAGTACCTCTTACGTATAACCCGACATAGGGAGAATGACACTAGTACCATTCCCCATGTCATAATGTCACACAATTTTATCATACCTAATGTTTAATATCTTTAATACAATGAGAGTATGTGCAATCGAGAAAATCCAAAAAGTCATATTATTTTGAAACTGAATACACAAGGCATAAATGAGTAGCTAAAGACCTTGCTCCAAATCTTCCAATGTAATCTTTGGGATAGCTTCAAGATCTGCTTCAGTTAAAGGTCGCAAGTCTTCAATGTGATGCTCACCCTCTTTAATTCCTTCATCAATAGGTGAATCAGCTCTATGTGTCTCAAGAGGCCTCTCAATGCTAGACCAAATCTTAATATGGGGATTATTTGATGCATGTGCCACACACATAGCCTCGACCTCTGTCGCCTGTTGGGATGTCTTCACCAGTGAGATCACATTTCTTTTGCTTGACAATGCTTGTAATGCCACACATCCATTAGTAAAGACGTCAACAACAACTTCATGTTCCCTACTACAATAGCACCTGATGCACTCCTTGATGATGCCATGCTTCACAACCGCCTCTTTTTCATACTCATCTCCCTCATCAGAATAAAGAATATTGTCCTCAATTATTGTGTATGGCCTTGTGTTTTCTAACATGTGCTCAAATCCATCAAACCCATCATGTGAGCTGACAAATGACAAAAAACAGAAGGTCTCAGACAAACCCTTTTGTGCACTATCCGATTCATGGATAACACCCACAAACCTTCTATGCCAAAATCGAGCCTCTATCATTGCTTCCTTGAGATTTACCATCTCTATCATTGTCATAAATGATAGCAATACATACTGTGACGGAGTGGCAACGGTCTCCATCAAGCCACAGAGCAACTTCTTGAAGGCATCCTTATCCCAACACATGCCTTTGGCAGATCCCTCTGAGGTGTCAAGCACACACAAGCTGATTGGAAGTTGTCCCTTGGAGTGACATGTTAGAAAGCTCTCCCCCTCCATCTCCATGTTCACTTGAATAATTGTCCAAGGAAAACAAGACTGCGATGTAGACTTGTTACCCTCTATTGAACTAATCACCCAATCAACATAGATTGATGCGGCTTTTGGGAAATCAGGTGTGGACTTGCCAACTTGCAGCTTCTCTTTGACCCATGACTCACATGAACCCTTGAAGCTCTGATAAACAATTGAATCAATTTTGAAGTAAGTTGCAAGGGCATCCCATGTTTGATGTTGGGGTGAAGGGTGACATGAGTTGAACTCCTTGATGAGCGCTTCTTTCAGGGCTCTATCATGCTTAATCTCCATTGCCCGTTGAGACATTTCAATGGAGTCCTTGTCTTTTCTTGACTTGACCAAGACTATTTCTTTAGACTCAATCTCTACTTGAAGTGCACGTACATCTTCGTCTTCCAATCCTAGCAAACACCTCATATATGTTATTGTGGGATTTCAACCCTCAAGATCACCCTGCTTCACCAATGTCAAAATCCTAATCCATTGTTCGTAGATGTCATTATCGTATGTGACCATGTGTGTGTCCTTGGTAGCAAAGTTTGCACCCATCGATATGCTTGCAACTCCTACAAAATTCTATATAAAAAAATCAAAATCATCTTAGACATTCTTCTAATCCAAATCATGTAATAGAGATAATAATGACACTAGTGCGATTCTCCCATTACCATGTCAAAAGCATGACTTGGTAACTAGAAGAATGGCACTAGTGCCATTCTCACATCAGGGAATTGACACTACTATCATTTCTTTTACAAAGCCATAAACATTCTTGAAATAAAAAATGCATACAAAACAAAGTTTATTACTCACATCCCAACTTTGTCGATCTTTATGCCCTTTGACAAGGCCTTGGGCTGGTTTGTTTGGTCGTCCGAATGCAATCCATTGTGCCCTTAGGTGTTGTAAGATATCAATATATGGTTGATTTTTCAAAACGGTCTGTGCCTCCATGTTGGCCATTGATGATATCTTACAACTTGCTTCAACTGGTGCATTGACAACCATTCTCGCCTTCCTCCGTGTATAGAAACCTTTTCGTTGATTGAAGGCTTCTCCATGTGCTTTAGTTATAAATATCCTTGTAGCATAATCGAATGCTGCCCTGCGAGAATCCAATAATTATACTCCTTTAACTTTTCCACCTTTATCTTTTCCTTGCACATCGGAGTATTTGTGCCTATGTGGTAAGGCATAAGATATGCACATGTTGCAGGAGGTCGTGCATTCATTGCAAAACTCTTGACCAAGTCACTGACATAGCTGAGGGTCAATGTCCTGTACACATATTGGCTTGGTGCTCTAAAGCAATTCATCACTGGGATCAACACCTCAAACTCCAAACCAAATGGGAAGTACTCTACGTACTCCATCAAGCCTGTCATACTTGTGTCCTTCCTTTCCAATTTCTTTTGTAGTGCCTTAAAGTCAACATCTGGCTGGATTTTCTTATACAGGATGATAGTTGCTTCAAATGATTTCTCACCATGTCCTGTTATATGTGTCTCACCACTCCCCGTTGCATCACCTCCACTTCCAGTTCCATCAGTGACTATTCCCGTACCTCCTTGTTTTCCCCCTAAAGTTGTCTCTTTTTCTTTAGCCTCCAGTTTATCCCCAATGCTTGTTTTTCCATCTGACCTTATTTCCTTCTCACCTGTTGTTTCCTCCTCACCAGTCTCTCTAGCCTTCTCTTTCAATGTGTTCTGAGACACTTGAGAGCTTGATCCCTCAACATCACTTTTCTTGGTTCTTTTCGAAACTTTTCTACTCTTTTTTATATCTTGCTTTATCCCTTTTGTTGCCAAATCAAAGCTTTCTAATATCTGTTGATTGGTATAATTTTCTGGCTCATTAATCCAACCCCTAGATATCATCGTGTCCTCCCCAGTAGCATTCATCCTCGCATGATCAAAACAAGCAGGATCCAATTGATACACATTGCCTCCCAATGTATGAATTTTGAGACAAGGAACGTTGTCTTTCTCAGTATCCTCCATCTCTTTAACTTGTCCAACATCTTCAAAAGTTGTTCCTTGGATGTTCACAAAACAATGCACTTTATGGAGTTTTTGGAGCTCGTTATTGTATATATCCAAAAACCATCCTCTTCCAGAACTAACTCCATCATAAACTGACACTTCTCGAACCTTTCTCTTTCCCTTGCTAGCCATTCTTGCAATGTTCTGTTAACAAAAGAACCAAGGATACAATGAAATGTATAATAGAAAATCATAACTGTAGTAGGAAATATTACAACCACAATGCAACTTCTATTAACAAAATAACCAAGGCGAAGCAACTTATATATGCATTATGAAAAACTACACCAACACAGTAAGCAAATATACACAATATCAAAGTTAAGATGGTTATAATAAAGAATGGTATTCGTGCCATTCTCCAACATAATATGATGTTAGAAGAGTGTCGCAAATGCCATTGAACACATGGATTGTGTGTGTGTTCAGAATGGCACAAGTGCCATCCTCCGTGCGAGTCTGAGCATAATGCCATTGGTGCCATCCTCCATGATGTTAAGGAGAATAGCAGAAGCTCGATTCATCACATGGCACCACTACCACTCTCCACTGGTGGCATTCTACACAGAGATTGACACAATTCCATATAATCTCTACACAGCGGAGACAGTGATCACTACATAGAAGAATGCACATTTGAGTTTAGGATTCCTTATGCATGTTTTCAGGTCATGGTATGAGATTGGCACCACTGCCATTCTCCTCCACAGAGATGAACACAAATCCATATGATCTCTTACATAGAAGAATGCACATGTTCTAAGGTGAGTTTATGATTCCTTGTACATGTTTTCAGGTCATGGTATGAGATTGGCACCACTGCCATTCTCCACTGGTGGCATTCCCCACAGAGATTGACACAAACCCATATGATCTCTACACAGCGGAGACAGTGATCACTACATAGAAGAATGCACATTACCACTAGCGGGGAATGTCAGTAGGATATTGGCAAAAGTGCCAATGCACATGTGAGTTTAGGATTCCTTGTGCATGTTTTCAGGTCATCACTACATAGAAGATTGCACATGTGAGTTTAGGCTTTCCCAATGCCATTTCTTATGGCCTAATAAGAGATTGGCACCACTACCATTCTCCACTTGTAAAAATGTTTACCCTGCTATCCTAGGAGGGGTATTCCAATGATCATAGGAGAGTGGTGTCCGATTCCATTCTAAGTTTACCACAGTGCCATTTTCTAGCAAGTAATAATTCAAGCAAAATAATAGCACATGTGAGTTTAGGCTTCTCAATGTCATAGAAGAATGCACATGTGAGTTTAGTGGTCTCAGTGTCATTATGTATTTGCGAGCATGAGATTGGCATCACTGTCATTCTCCAGTAGTGGTAATCTAGATAAACTAAACCTGTAGATTGACATTCCAATATATTTATTGGTTGTAGTAGGATAATGGCAAAACTTTCAATGCACATGTGAGTTTGATGATCTCATTGTCATTATATAGTTGCCAGCATGAGATTGGCATCACTGCCATTCTCCGCTAGTGGTAATCTAGACAAACTGAACCTATAGATTAACAGTCCACAAATTTTATTGGCTGTAGTAGTATAATGGCAAAAGTGCCAATGCACATGTGAGTTTAGGATTCCTTGTGCACCACTGCCATTCTCCACTGGTGGCATTCTATAATGGCAAAAGTGCCAGTCCACAAATTTTATTGGCTGTAGTAGTATAATGGCAAAACTGCCAATGCACATGTGAGTTTAGGATTCCTTGTGCATGTTTTCAGGTCATGGTATGAGATTGGAACCACTGCCATTCTCCACTGGTGGCATTCCCCACAGAGATTGACACAAATCCATATGATCTCTACACAGCGGAGATAGTGATCACTACATAGAAGAATCCACATGTGAGTTTAGGCTTCTCAATGCCATTTATTAGGGCCTAATAAGAGATTGGCACCACTGCCATTCTCCAATTGTACAAATTTTTACCCTACTATTCTAGGAGGGGTATTCCAGTGATCATAGGAGAGTGGTGTCCGATTCGAGATATTGGCACCACTTCCATTCTCCACTTGTACAGATGTTTACCCTACTATTCTAGGAGGGGTATTCCAGTGATCATAGTAGAGTGGTGTCCTATTCCATTCCAGATATGAGTTTGATGATTTCAGTGTCATTATGTAGTTGCCAGCATGAGATTGGCATCACTGCCATTCTCCGCTAGTGGCAATCTAGACAAACTGAACCTATAGATTGACATTCCACTAATTTTATTGGCTGTAGTATGATAATGGCGAAAGTGCCAATGCACATGTGAGTTTAGGATTCCTTGTGCATGATTTCAGGTCATGGTATGAGATTGGCACGACTGCCATTCTCCACTGGTGGCATTCTCCACAGAGATTGACACAATTCCATATGATCTCCACACAACCGAGACAGTGATCACTACGTAGAAGAATACACATTACCACTAGCGGGGAATGTCAATAGGATAATGGCAAAAGTGCCAATGCACATGTGAGTTTAGGATTCCTTGTGCATGTTTTTAGGTCATCACTACATAGAAGATTGCACATGTGAGTTTAGGCTTTCCCAATGCCATTTCTTATGGCCTAATAAGAGATTGGCAACACTGCCATTCTCCACTTGTACAAATGTTTACCCTACAATCCTAGGAGGGGTATTCCAGTGATCATAGGAGAGTGGTGTCCGACTCCATTCTAGGTTTACCACAATGCCATTTTCTAGCAAGTAATAATTTAAGCAAAATAATAGCACATGTGAGTTTAGGCTTTCCCAATGCCATTTCTTATGGCGTAATAAGAGATTGGCACCACTGCCATTCTCCACTTGTACAAATGTTTACCCTACTATCCTAGGAGGGGTATTCCAATGATCATAGGAGAGTGGCGTCCGATTCCATTCTAAGTTTACCACAGTGCCATTTTCTAGCAAGTAATAATTCAAGCAGAATAATAGCACATGTGAGTTTAGGCTTTCCCAATGCCATTTCTTATGGCCTAATAAGAGATTGGCACCACTGCCATTCTCCACTTGTACAAATGTTTACCCTACAATCCTAGGAGGGGTATTCCAGTGATCATAGGAGAGTGGTGTCCGACTCCATTCTAGGTTTACCATAGTGCCATTTTCTAGCAAGTAATAATTCAAGCAAAATAATAGCACATGTGAGTTTAGGCTTTCCCAATGCCATTTCTTATGGCCTAATAAGAGATTGGCACCACTGCCATTCTCCACTTGTACAAATGTTTACCCTACTATCCTAGGAGGGGTATTCCAATGATCATAGGAGAGTGGCGTCCGATTCCATTCTAAGTTTACCACAGTGCCATTTTCTAGCAAGTAATAATTCAAGCAAAATAATAGCACATATGAGTTTAGGCTTTCCCAATGCCATTTCTTATGGCCTAATAAGAGATTGGCACCACTGCCATTCTCCACTTGTACAAATGTTTACCCTACAATCCTAGGAGGGGTATTCCAGTGATCATAGGAGAGTGGTGTCCGACTCCATTCTAGGTTTACCATAGTGCCATTTTCTAGCAAGTAATAATTCAAGAAAAATAATAGCACATGTGAGTTTAGGCTTTCCCAATGCCATTTCTTATGGCCTAATAAGAGATTGGCACCACTGCCATTCTCCACTTGTACAAATGTTTACCCTATTATACTAGGAGGGGTATTCCAATGATCATAGGAGAGTGGTGTCCGATTCCATTCTAAGTTTACCACAGTGCCATTTTCTAGCAAGTAATAATTTAAGCAAAATAATAGCACATGTGAGTTTAGGCTTTCCCAATGCCATTTCGTATGGCCTAATAAGAGATTGGCACCACTGCCATTCTCCACTTGTACGAATGTTTACCCTATTATCCTAGGAGGGGTATTCCAGTGATCATAGGAGAGTGGTGTTCGATTCCATTCTAAGTTTACCACAGTGCCATTTTCTAGCAAGTAATAATTCAAGCAAAATAATAGCACATGTGAGTTTAGGCTTCTCAGTGTCATAGAAGAATGCACATGTGAGTTTGGTGGTCTCAATGTCATTATGTATTTGCCAGCATGAGATTGGCATCACTGTCATTCTCCAGTAGTGGTAATCTAGACAAACTAAACCTGTAGATTGACATTCCACTATATTTATTGGCTATAGTAGGATAATGGCAAAAGTTTCAATGCACATGTGAGTTTGATGATCTCATTGTCATTATATGGTTGCCAGCTTGCAATTGGCATCACTGCCATTCTCCGCTAGTGGTAATCTAGACAAACTGAACCTATAGATTGACATTCCACAAATTTTATTGGCTGTAGTAGTATAATGGCAAAAGTGACAATGCACATGTGAGTTTAGGATTCCTTGTGCACCACTGCCATTCTCCAGTGGTGGCATTCTATAATGGCAAAAGTGCCAATCCACATGTGAGTTTAGGATTCCTTATGCATGTTTTCAGGTCATGGTATGAGATTGGCACCACTGCCATTCTCCACTGGTGGCATTCCCCACAGAGATTGACACAAATCCATATGATCTCTACACAGCGGAGACAGTGATCACTACATAGAAGAATGCACATGTGAGTTTAGGCTTCTCAATGCCATTTATTAGGGCCTAATAAGAGATTGGCACCACTACCATTCTCCACTTGTACAAATGTTTACCCTACTATTCTAGGAGGGGTATTCCAGTGATCATAGGAGAGTGGTGTCCAATTCGAGATATTGGCACCACTGCCATTCTCCACTTGTACAGAAGTTTACCCTACTATTCTAGGAGGGGTATTCCAGTGATCATAGTAGAGTGGTGTCCTATTCCATTCCACATGTGAGTTTGATGATCTCAGTGTCATTATGTAGTTGCCAGCATGAGATTGGCATCACTGCCATTCTCCGCTAGTGGCAATCTAGACAAACTCAACCTATAGATTGACATTCCACTAATTTTATTGGCTGCAGTATGATAATGGCAAAAGTGCCAATGCACATGTGAGTTTAGGATTCCTTGTGCATGATTTCAGGTCATGGTATGAGATTCGCACCACTGCCATTCTCCACTGGTGGCATTCTCCACATAGATTGACACAATTCCATATGATCTCTACACATCGGAGACAGTGATCACTACGTAGAAGAATGCACATTACCACTAGCGAGGAATGTCAGTAGGATAATGGCAAAAGTGCCAATGCACATGTGAGTTTAGGATTCCTTGTGCATGTTTTCAGGTCGTCACTACATAGAAGATTGCACATGTGAGTTTAGGCTTTCCCAATGCCATTTCTTATGGCCTAATAAGAGATTGGCACCACTGCCATTCTCCACTTGTACAAATGTTTACCCTACTATCCTAGGAGGGGTATTCCAGTGATCATAGGAGAGTGGTATCCGACTCCATTCTAGGTTTACCATAGTGCCATTTTCTAGCAAGTAATAATTCAAGCAACATAATAGCACATGTGAGTTTAGGCTTTCCCAATGCCATTTCTTATGGCCTAATAAGAGATTGGCACCACTGCCATTCTCCACTTGTACAAATGTTTACCCGATTATCCTAGGAGGGGTATTCCAATGATCATAGGAGAGTGGTGTCCGATTCCATTCTAAGTTTACCACAGTGCCATTTTCTAGCAAGTAATAATTCAAGCAAAATAATAGCACATGTGAGTTTAGGCTTTCCCAATGCCATTTCTTATGGCCTAATAAGAGATTGGCACCACTGCCATTCTCCACTTGTACAAATGTTTACCCTACTATCCTAGGAGGGGTATTCCAGTGATCATAGGAGAGTGGTGTCCGATTCCATTCTAAGTTTACCACAGTGCCATTTTCTAGCAAGTAATAATTCAAGGAAAATAATAGCACATGTGAGTTTAGGCTTCTCAGTGTCATAGAAGAATGCACATGTGAGTTTGGTGGTCTCAGTGTCATTATGTATTTGCCAGCATGAGATTGGCATCACTGTCATTCTCTAGTAGTGGTAATCTAGACAAACTAAACCTGTAGATTGACATTCCACTATATTTATTGGCTGTAGTAGGATAATGGCAAAAGTTTCAATGCACATGTGAGTTTGATGATCTCATTGTCATTATATAGTTGCCAGCTTGAGATTGGCATCACTGCCATTCTCCGCTAGTGGTAATCTAGACAAATTGAACCTATTGATTGACATTCCACAAATTTTATTGGCTGTAGTAGTATAATGGCAAAAGTGCCAATGCACGTGTGAGTTTAGGATTCCTTGTGCACCACTCCCATTCTCCACAGGTGGCATTCTATAATGGCAAAAGTGCCAATCCACATGTGAGTTTAGGATTCCTTGTGCATGTTTTCAGGTCATGGTATGAGATTGGGACCACTGCCATTCTCCACTGGTGGCATTCCCCACAGAGATGGACACAAATCCATATAATCTCTACATAGCGGAGACTGTGATCACTACATAGAAGAATGCACATGTGAGTTTAGGCTTCTCAATGCCATTTATTAGGGCCTAATAAGAGATTGGCACCACTGTCATTCTCCACTTGTACAAATGTTTACCCTACTATTCTAGGAGGGGTATTCCAGTGATCATAGGAGAGTGGTGTCCGATTCGAGATATTGGCACCACTGCCATTCTCCACTTGTACAGATGTTTACCCTACTATTCTAGGAGGGGTATTCCAGTGATCATAGTAGAGTGGTGTCCTATTCCATTCCACATGTGAGTTTGATGATCTCAGTGTCATTATGTAGTTGCCAGCATGAGATTGGCATCACTGCCATTCTCCGCTAGTGGCAATCTAGACAAACTAAACCTATAGATTGACATTCCACTAATTTTATTGGCTGCAGTATGATAATGGCAAAAGTGCCAATGCACATGTGAGTTTAGGATTCCTTGTGCATGATTTCAGGTCATGGTATGAGATTGGCACCACTGCCATTCTCAACTGGTCGCATTCTCCACAGAGATTGACACAATTCCATATGATCTCTACACAGCCGAGACAGTGATCACTACGTAGACGAATGCACATTACCACTAGCGGGGAATGTCAGTAGGATAATGGCAAAAGTGCCAATGCACATGTGAGTTTAGGATTCCTTGTGCATGTTTTCAGGTCATCACTACATAGAAGATTGCACATGTGAGTTTAGGCTTTCCCAATGCCATTTCTTATGGCCTAATAAGAGATTGGCACCACTGCCATTCTCCACTTGTACAAATGTTTACCCTACTATCCTAGGAGGGGTATTCCAGTGATCATAGGAGAGTGGTGTCCGACTCCATTCTAAGTTTACCAAAGTGCCATTTTCTAGCAAGTAATAATTCAAGCAAAATAATAGCACATGTGAGTTTAGGCTTTCCCAATGCCATTTCTTATGGCCTAATAAGAGATTGGCACCACTGCCATTCTCCACTTGTACAAATGTTTACCCGATTATCCTAGGAGGGGTATTCCAATGATCATAGGAGAGTGGTGTCCGATTCCATTCTAAGTTTACCACAGTGCCATTTTCTAGCAAGTAATAATTCAAGCAAAATAATAGAACATGTGAGTTTAGGCTTTCCCAATGCCATTTCTTATGTCCTGATAAGAGATTGGCACCACTGCCATTCTCCACTTGTACAAATGTTTACCCTACTATCCTAGGAGGGGTATTCCAGTGATCATAGGAGAGTGGTGTCCGATTCCATTCTAAGTTTACCTCAGTGCCATTTTCTAGCAAGTAATAATTCAAGCAAAATAATAGCACATGTGAGTTTAGGCTTCTGAGTGTCATAGAAGAATGCACATGTGAGTTTGGTGGTCTTAGTGTCATTATGTATTTGCCAGCATGAGATTGGCATCAGTGTCATTCTCCAATAGTGGTAATCTAGACAAACTGAACCTGTAGATTGACATTCCACTATATTTATTGGCTGTAGTAGGATAATGGCAAAAGTTTCAATGCACATGTGAGTTTGATGATCTCATTGTCATTATATAGTTGCCAGCTTGAGATTGGCATCACTGCCATTGTCCGCTAGTGGTAATCTAGACAAACTGAACCTATAGATTGACATTCCACAAATTTTATTGGCTGTAGTAGTATAATGGCAAAAGTGCCAATGCACATGTGAGTTTAGGATTCCTTGTGCACCACTGCCATTCTCCACAGGTGGCATTCTATAATGGCAAAAGTGCCAATCCACATGTGAGTTTAGGATTCCTTGTGCATGTTTTCAGGTCATGGTATGAGATTGGCACCACTGCCATTCTGCACTGGTGGCATTCCCCACAGAGATTGACACAAATCCATATGATCTCTACACAGCGGAGACAGTGATCACTACATAGAAGAATGCACATGTGAGTTTAGGCTTCTCAATGCCATTTATTAGGGCCTAATAAGAGATTGGCACCACTGTCATTCTCCACTTGTACAAATGTTTACCCTACTATTCTAGGAGGGGTATTCCAGTGATCATAGGAGAGTGGTGTCCGATTCGAGATATTGGCACCACTGCCATTCTCCACTTGTACAGATGTTTACCCTACTATTCTAGGAGGGGTATTCCAGTGATCATAGTAGAGTGGTGTCCTATTCCATTCCACATGTGAGTTTGATGATCTCAGTGTCATTATGTAGTTGCTAGCATGAGATTGGCATCACTGCCATTCTCCGCTAGTGGCAATCTAGACAAACTGAACCTATAGATTGACATTCCACTAATTTTATTGGATGCAGTATGATAATGGCAAAAGTGCCAATGCACATGTGAGTTTAGGATTCCTTGTGCATGACTTCAGGTCATGGTATGAGATTAGCACCACTGCCATTCTCCACTGGTGGCATTCTCCACAGAGATTGACACAATTCCATATCATCTCTACACAGCCAAGACAATGATCACTACGTAGAAGAATGCACATTACCACTAGTGGGGAATGTCAGTAGGATAATGGCAAAAGTGCCAATGCACATGTGAGTTTAGGATTCCTTGTGCATGTTTTCAGGTCATCACTACATAGAAGATTGCACATGTGAGTTTAGGCTTTCCCAATGCCATTTCTTATGTCCTAATAAGAGATTGGCACCACTCCCATTCTCCACTTGTACAAATGTTTACCCTACTATCCTAAGAGGGGTATTCCAGTGATCATAGGAGAGTGGTGTCCGACTCCATTCTAAATTTACCACAGTGCCATTTTCTAGCAAGTAATAATTCAAGCAAAATAATAGCACATGTGAGTTTAGGCTTTCCCAATGCCATTTCTTATGGCCTAAAAAGAGATTGGCACCACTGCCATTCTCCACTTGTACAAATGTTTACCCTACTATCCTAGGAGGGGTTTTCCAATGATCATAGGAGAGTGGTGTCCGATTCCATTCTAAGTTTACCACAGTGCCATTTTCTAGCAAGTAATAATTCAAGCAAAATAATAGCACATGTGAGTTTAGGCTTCTCAGTGTCATAGAAGAATGCACATGTGAGTTTGGTGGTCTCAGTGTCATTATGTATTTGCCAGCATGAGATTGGCATCACTCTCCTTCTCCAGTAGTGGTAATCTAGACAAACTAAACCTATAGATTGACATTCCACTATATTTATTGGCTGTAGTAGGATAATGGCAAAAGTTTCAATGCACATGTGAGTTTGATGATCTCATTCTCATTATATAGTTGCCAGCATGAGATTGGCATCACTACCATTCTCCGCTAGTGGTAATCTAGACAAACTGAACCTATAGATTGACATTCCATAAATTTTATTGGCTGTAGTAGTATAATGGCAAAAGTCCCAATGCACATGTGAGTTTAGGATTTCTTGTGCCATTTTCAAGGTCTTGATATGAGATTGGCACCACTGCCATTCTCAATTGGTGGCATTCTCTACAGAGATTGACACAATTCCATATGATATCTACACAGTGGAGACAGTGATCACTACATAGAAGAATGCACATGTGAGTTTGATGGTCTCAGTGTCATTATGTATTTGCCAGCATGAGATTGGCATCACTGTCATTCTCTAGTAGTGGTAATCTAGACAAACTAAACCTGTAGATTGACATTCCTCTATATTTATTGGTTGTAGTAGGATAATGGTAAAAGTTTCAATGCACATGTGAGTTTGATGATCAGTTGACAGCATGAGATTGGCATCACTGCCATTCTCCGCTAATGGTAGTGCCAATGCACATGTGAGTTTAGGATTCCTTGTGCATGTTTTCAGGTCATGGTATGAGATTGGCACCACTGCCATTATTCACTGGTGGCATTCTCCACAGAGATTGACACAAATCCATATGATCTCTACACAGCGGAGACAGTGATCACTACATAGAAGAATGCACATGTGAGTTTAGGCTTCTCAATGCCATTTATTATTGGCACCACTACCATTCTCCACTTGTACAGATATTTACCCTACTATTCTAGGAGGGGTATTCTAGTGATCATAGGAGAGTGGTGTCCTATTCCATTCTACATGTGAGTTTGATGATCTCAGAGATTGACACAATCTCCTTTATATGTTTTCAGGTCATGGTATGAGATTGGCACCACTGCCATTCTCCACTGGTGGCATTCTCCACAGAGATTGACACAATTCCATATGATCTCTGCACATGTGAGTTTAGGCTTCTCAATGTCATTTCTTAGGGCCTAATAGGAGATTGGCACCACTGCCATTCTCCACTTCTACAAATGTTTACCCTACTATTCTAGGGGGTATTCCAGTGATCATAGGAGAGTGGTGTCCTATTCCATTCCACAGGTGAGTTTGATGATCTCAGTGTCATTATGTAGTTGCAAGCATGAGATTGGCCATTCTCCGCTAAAGGTAATCTAGACAAACTGAACCTATAGATTGACATTCCAATAATTTTATTGGATGCAGTAGGATAATGGCAAAAGTGCCAATGCACATGTGAGTTTAGGATTCCTTGTGCATGTTTTCAGGTCATGGTATGAGATTGGCACCACTGCCATTCTCCACAGAGATTAACACAATTCCATATGATCTACACAGCGGAGACAGTGATCACTACATAGAAGAATGCACATGTGAGTTTATGATTCTCAATTCCATTTCTTAGGGCAAGCATGAGATTGGCATCACTGCCATTCTCCGCTAGCGGTAATCTAGACAAACTGAACCTATAGATTGACATTCCACTAATTTTATTGGCTGCAGTAGGATAATGGCAAAAGTGCCAATGCACATGTGAGTTTAGGATTCCTTGTGCATGTTTTCAGGTCATGGTCTGAGATTGGCACCACTGCAATTCTCCATAGAGATTGACACAATTCCATATGATAGCAGAGACAGTGATCACATAGAAGAATGCACATGTGAGTTTGATGATCTCAGTGTCATTATGTAGTTGCTAGCATGAGATTGGCATCACTGCCATTGTCCACTAGTGCCACTCTCAAGGACTTCTTATGAGGTCTTTCAATTTATCTCAAGGGATCTTGGCACTAGTGCCACTCTCAAGGACTTCTTATGAGGTCTTGGAGAATGGCATTGGTGCCATTCTCCATTTAAAATTAGAATTTCAATCTCTAAATTTTGCCATTCAATCATGAAAATCAAATTTGAGATTGAAGTTTAACTTGAAATCAAAATTTGAAAACTAGAATTTCGGTTTTGAAATACAATTTCAAACAGAATAATTTCAATTTGAAATACAAATTGAAATTAAAAATATGAATATGAATTTAAATTTGTAGAGAATGGCATATTGGCACTAGTGCCACTCTCAAGGACTTCTTATGAGGTCATGGAGAATGGCACCAGTGCCATTCTCCATTTAAAATTAGAATTTCAATCTCTAAATTTGCCATTCAATCATGAAAATCAAATTTGAGATTGAAGTTTAACTTGAAATCAAAATTTGAAAACTAGAATTTTAGTTTTGAAATACAATTTCAAGCATAATAATTTCAATTTGAAATACAAATTGAAATTAAAAATATCAATATGAATTTGAATTTGAATTTGAATTTGGAGAGAATGGCATAAGTGCCACTCTATATATCCAAAATTCAAAAGGGAACAATGGCAGGAAGAGCTATTATATTTCAAAATTCAAGCAAAAAGATTGGGTTAAAGATAACCTCGTGCATCTCTCCAACGTCACCTCTCAACACGACACGTTTTACAAGCTGCAGGAGTATTTCAAAAACCTTATGAAGGCCTCTCTTGCGGCTTTCCTTGAGTCTTCAGATTTTACTCAGGCAAGCAAAGAATTCTTGATTTCACTTGTCAAACAAGACGATCAATAAAAATGTGGGAGCATGTTGTTCGCTGGCGCAAAGCACAAAGTCCCTATCTGCCTTATCGGATGGATGAGTGGACTCCAAAAGATTTCGGATTACTAAAGGAAATATTGCACGGAAGCTCTCGGTGTTCTAAGGAAATAGCGCAAGATGAAGAGCTCGGGCGGGAAAGTACCTTGAAGAGCTCAAGTGTAACGGTTGAAGAGCTCAAGCGTTGAACTCGATCTCCAAAAGCACGTACCGAAGGTTCCAATTGATGATATGAGGGAGCAGCTCATCGACCGAATCTCGTTCCAATTGATGATATAAGGGAGCAGCTCATCGACCGAATCTCATTCCAATTGATGATATGAGGGTGTAGCTTTGTGTGGGAAGTTGGCACAAGAGAAGTAGCATGCTTTCTGTGGGAAGTTAGGCATGTCGTTCTAAAGCGGCTCAGGAATCGAAAGCGCAAATCCCCACGAGAGGTCGTCGATCGACATAGGGCAACGAGCGTAGGTATTAGGGTATTGGATCTTAAAGTTTTACCTTAAAGTTTCTAACCTTTTGCTTTACGTGATTTTTGCTTTTGCTTTTTCGTTAAAAAGCTTTTAGTTAAAAAGTTTTTTAACGAAAAAACTTTTTACTACATTTGATATGTACATTGGAGTAGGCTTTGTACACCTAGCTCTATTGCTACACTTGTTGCTAGATTTGTATTCCGTTCGCAATCTAGTATGTTTTTAAGCTAAAGATTCTACTATTTATTGAGCTAAAGATTCTACCATGTAGCATTTTTTATATGTTTTAGTTATGTGTTTTGGTCCTTCTTTTTTACAAAGGAAGAAAATGTATGAATCGAATCATAAATGAGATGAGATGAAAAATCCATCAAGATTCAATCCTCCTTGCAAATGAGAGGGGTACTAATTTATTTTTGAATTTGTGATGACCAAAGATTAAAGCTTTTCTTAGAATTAAAACATAGCAAATAAATGAATAGATCATAGACCCCATGAGCTCCTAAGTTCTCTCTTTGATGACATGAACATCAGTGTCACTACAGATTGTAACATTCTGTAACCTAGATTACATCTCAATTGCATGAGCATTAGTATTGCAAGTTCGCTCAACTTTTTCCCTACAATCAAGAAGATGCATTTGAAAGACATAACTCATAACTTCCCATATAACAAAATGCTTTTTTTTTCTCCCAATCTCATATTAAAACTTTTTTGAATAATGTAGTAATGAGTATATATGTGTGTGTAATATGTATAAAAGTTTTTTTAATGAAAAAACTCACTTATGCAAAACTTTTTCTCTAGCAATTGCCTTTTTTAAATAATGTAGTAATGAGTATCATAGAACCAAATCACACTAGTTGTACAACAAACACGTGATCTTAACTTGAAATGTGAGTATCTTAAAGCCAAATCACACTCCTTATTTTGTGAACCACCATGTGGTCATTACTTGGAAAACATGAGTATTATAAAGCCAAATCACACACCTGATCTTAGACATCATAATGATCCCATATTTATTCTCTATTATGACACTAAAGCAGATACGCTAAACCTTAAGATCAAACAAGCACACACTCAAAAGAAGTACAAAGCCGTTAGTGGCTACAAATAATTTCCCAACAAAGCTTTCATTGATGTTAACATCATTGATAAATGAAGGCAATTCCTATTTTGTGATAGACGATCTGTTTCAAAGTTTTTAGTATATGCTTTTCAAGTTGCTTTTTAGTATAAACACCAATTAGCCAACTAATGGAGGAATTGGGACATATCTAACATTTATTTTATTTCTTTCATTTAACATATCTAACGTATGCATTTCTTTTATTTCTATTTTACATTGTCCACACTCATTTTCTTCCTTTTTTACATTGTCCTCACGCCTTTTATTTAACCTATTCTCATCTTCCTTTAAAAAAATCGATAGCTTGCGATCTAATGATGAGCATGATTACAATTTTTTTTAACATGGAGAAAAATCACATTCTCGTCAACTAATTCAATCTATACCTTAAAATTTAACATTACTTGGACCTTGATCAAGAAAAACATACTCTGACATAAAAATTTGTAACTTAACCAACCTAGCATAACCAAACTAACGTGGATAAACTCACATAACGAGCTAGGTTTCATAAAGTAATATCGATCAACTTTACCACATATATGAATAAATGGAAGTAAAATAATGTATGGTTTCAAATGAATACCATGTTCACACACACACACACACACACACACACAAGTCTATGGTCTCAAGTTCTGGCATTGCAATGGGAGAATGGCACTACTGCCGTCCTCCAATCTCCCCATTTTGCAAAGCTAAAAATTTCTAAATTTGCTCCACTTCCATTCTCCCATTGCAATGTCCCAATTCAAAACGTTGGCTAATTTGCAAAGGGGGAATGGCACCAGTGCCATTCTCCCATTGTGATTTCCCGAATCAAATCTTGGCTGTGCAAAGGGGAAATGGCACTAGTGCCAATCTCCCAGATTCAAAGTTTTGGCTTCACAGAGTCAAAATTCCACTAATACAAAGTTTTGGCTTCACAGATTGACATTCCACTAATTCCAATGGGAGAATGGCACCGGTGCCATTCTACCTTTGTGAAGCCAAAATTTTGAATTAGGACATTCCATTGGGAGAATGGCATCACTACCATTCTCTGCTAGTGGTAATCTAGACAAACTGAACCTATATTCCACTAATTTTATTGGCTGCAATAGGATAGTGGAAAAAGTGCCAGTGCACATGTGAGTTTAGATTGGCATCACTGCCATTCTCCGCTAGTGGTAATATAGACAAACTGAACCTATAGATTGACATAACACTAATTTTATTGGCTGCAGTAGGATAATGGCAAAAGTGCCAATGCACATGTGAGTTTAGAATTCCTTGTGCATGTTTTCAGTTCATGGTATGAGATTGGCACCATTGGCATTCTCCACATGTTTGGCATGGTATAAGATTGGCACCACTGCCATTTCAGTTCATGGTATGAGATTGGCACCACTGCCATTTCAGTTCATGGTATGAGATTGGCATCACTGCCGTTCTCCGCTAGTGGTAATCTAGACAAACTAAACCTATAGATTGACATTCCACTAATTCCAATGGGAGAATGGCACCGGTCCCATTCTACCTTTGTGAAGCCAAAATTTTGAATCATGACATTCCATTGGGAGAATGGCACTAGTGCCATTCTCCACTTTTATTGGCTGCAGTAGGATAATGGCAAAAGTGCCAGTGCACATGTGAGTTTAGATTGGCATCACTGCCATTCTCCGCTAGTGGTAATATAGACAAACTGAACCTATAGACTGACATAACACTAATTTTATTGGCTGCAGTAGGATAATGGCAAAAGTGCCAATGCATATGTGAGTTTAGAATTCCTTGTGCATGTTTTTAGTTCATGGTATGAGATTGGCACCACTGCCATTCTCCACATGTTTGGCATGGTATGAGATTGGCACCACTGCCATTTCAATTCATGGTATGAGATTGGCACCACTGCCATTTCAGTTCATGGTATGAGATTGGCATCACTGCCATTCTCCGCTAGTGGTAATCTAGACACACTAAACCAATAGATTGACATTCCACTAATTCCAATGGGAGAATGGCACCGGTGCCATTCTACCTTTGTGAAGCCAAAATTTTGAATCAGGACATTCCATTGGGAGAATGGCACTAGTGCATGTTTTCAGTTCATGGTATGAGATTGGCACCACTGCCATTTCAGTTCATGGTATGAGATTGGCATCACTGCCGTTCTCCGCTAGTGGTAATCTAGACAAACTAAACCTATAGATTGACATTCCACTAATTCCAATGGGAGAATGGCACCGGTGCCATTCTACCTTTGTGAAGCCAAAATTTTGAATCAGGACATTCCATTGGGAGAATGGCACTAGTGCCATTCTCCATTTTCCAATGGGAGAATGGCACTAGTGCAGTGCCATTCTCCACTTTCCTATTACAAAGCCAAAAATTTTAAATTTTAAATTTGCACCACTGCCATTCTCCCGTTGCAATGTCCCGACTCAAAACTTTGGTTGTGCCATTCTCCCCATGCAATGTCGTGATTCAAAATTTCTACTTCACAAAGACAGTATGGCACTAGTGCCATTCTCCCATTGCAATGTCATGATTCAGAATCTTGGCTTTGCAAAGGGAAAATGGCACCAGTGCCAGTCTCCCAATGCAATGTCTTGATTCAAAGTTTGCCTTCATAAAGGGAGAATGGCACCAGTGCCATTCTCCCATTGCAATGTCCTAATATAAAATTTTGGCTTTGCAAAGGGAGCATGGCACCATTGGCATTCTCACAAGGCAAAGTCCCAAGTCAAAATTTTGTCTTCCAAAGGAAGAATGGCACTAGTCTGTTCTCCTCTTATGAAGACAAATGTTTTTCTCAAGTCAATGCATGGGGAGAATGGCACTGGTGCCATTCCCCTTTTCAAAGATGGTGAAAATAATTCATGCTTTAGAAAAAGTTTTATGAAATTGCTAAAATTTTTAGGGAAATAATTCATGCTTTCATGAAAATTTTGTATAGACTCATTCATGCATTCTAGAGATTTGCACCAATGCCATTCTTCCCCTCTAGATTGACATATTTGATGGTCTTATGAAATTCTTTTGTTGTAATTTGTTCATACTTAATTCTCCGTAATCGTAATGACAGAGGATGGCTATCAGAAGCGGGGACAAGGTCATGATGATGGTGGGGAATGAAGTGGTTGGAATTGGTGGAGTGTGTGCAATAGATTCGGAGGCCTACTGTAGTGGTATGAAGATTGGGACATAAAATGTATCGGTGATAGTGGAGAAGTCTATCAATAGTGAAATGCTCTTGCCATTTCCCACTATGGATGTAGTGCTTGTTGGTGAGGCAATTTGGAGCGTTGTCAAGTGGCCTAAGGGCTCTCTAAAACATGTTGGTGATTCTTTAGATGATGCGGTAACTAAAGAAGCTGCACCAAGTGAGCCTGAGCGACCTTATGTTGAGGCAATGCCAGTTTCTTCATTGGAAACTGACAATTTCATTCGTGAATCTTGGAAAGAGAAAAAAGTTGTCTTATGGGAAACAAAGACCGTGGGGGAAGGTGTGATCTTATATGTTTTCCTGGGAGACTCTATAAACTTTGACCTATTGGGTAACGATTGCATTGGTGTGGGTATTGAAAAGAAAGAACAAATTAGAGGAAGCGACTTAGGGTCTTCTATGCAAGATGTCGGCTCTCTCAACCTAGTAAAGTGGCCCATCAAGCAGATTACCTTACTTGAAGGAAGCCCATTGCAACAATATGTGCCCATGGACCACGTTGCTGGTATAAATGAGTTGGTCAATGATCAAATGTTGAAAAGGGATGATCCACCATCAAAGAAAAGAAGGTACACTTTCATTAACAGGGTGCCTAAACAAAGAGAGCCTCCAACACCAATGTACAAAATGTCACTAGATTCGGTGCAGCACGTTTCTTCCATCGATTGTTGTGGGAGTAGGTGTTGCCAACATGCAGAGCGAGATCTCTTAATGAATCTAAGGAAGAACTTTTGGGGCAGCTCCTTGGAGTCTCGTACAAACTTTATATACGATGTGTTGTCAATGGCTTGGCATCATGACTACAGAGGGAGGATATGCTACAACTTCAAGATAAACGGTCGGGATGTCTATTGTAGAGCATGGTATGAGATGCATGGAATTCCAAGGACATCATTTTATCAATACAGGGAGCAATTTGAGAGTGGTGTGCAGCGTTATGTGCATGGCAATTCAGGGATTATGAGGAGGAGCAGGGAGCACATAGGTATGGGAAGGGCTCTCATTCAACACTTTGTGGACTCGGGGGGGTCACTCATCATATGTAACCCTATCACGTGAGTTCAAAAGAAGGATATTTTTTATTCCTAAAATTTACAGAAATAAATATACATAAGGAACTATTTAAAATAGTTTTGGAAAAAATTTACAGATTTGTATACAAAAGGGGTACATTTTATTAATGAAAAAAGTTACAGATAAGGGATTTTAAATATAGGCCTTGAACCTCCCTTGAACACACGTGATATAAAGGGTTTATACATAGTGACCCCCCCGAGTTTGTGGATAATAGCACAAAGCATATGCCTCACAAGAGTAGAACCATGCAGGATGGTTCTAGAGAGACACAGCAAGTGATACCTGAAGTGTATAAGAAGATAGATGTCCTACATGAGGTCAACACTTCACTTAATCAACGTGGTTATCAGAGCCTATCCACATCCACATTTGGCAGGATTTGGAAATCAGACTTAAAAAATGTAGCCCTTGCTAAGACGAGTGAATTCTCTAAATGTAGCTTGTGCAGCCCCGGATCAAGGCTCAATTGGTAGCCACAAAAAGTCAAGATGAGTGCAATTCGCTGATGGAAGAGAGAAAGATGCATATGATACAGCAACAAAGTTGTAGGAACTTATACTATGCATGGCGTAGGTACTCCGAGATGGATCCAAAAAAGTATGTATGCATAATCCATGATAAGATGGACCAAAAAAAGACGACAATTCCAAGACTTCGGGTGAGGTCCAAGGACACCGATTCTGCATGGCAATTACAGGTTTCACTCATTGGAATGATTACCCATGGGCATGGAAACGGTCATTATGGACACTTCACCCTCAATGGTTTGTGGCCATCTGATCCCAACCTGATCCCAACCTGATGATTGGATCGCTCTCAATTTGTTTGTGCAACCTCGAGAGGATGGATATGCATGACCTTGGAGACCTTGCTAGCAATGGGATTCCTAGAAGCAATGCTCGCCTTTTGAATGCTCTATGTTCAAGAAACGCTTTGGACTCCCATTACAGTTCTAAAGGTGCACATGTTTCCACAAGTGGAGCTAGCTTGTCTGAAAATGTAGATGTCACGATCACAAATGCAAATCTAGAAACTGTATCGGAAAGTGACCCAAAGTCTATCACGGAGGCCATGACAACTTCCATTGCAGGGGCTACAGACACATGTGTGAATTTTTTTCCGTCAAATACAAGAGAAAACCCACCCTCTTTAGAGGGGAGTGTTGCTATTGAGCCACCATTCCAAAAGTTGCCAGAGAACTTGCTACTCCAACTAGATAATTGTGGGTCTGCAAACAAAAATAGATACTTGTTTGCATACCTTTCTCTTCTTATAGCAAGGGGCATTTTCAAGACAGTTCAATTGGGCTTCTTGATGGTAGGGCACACACATGAGGACATTGATGCAATGTTCAGCAGGTTTTCTGAGAGCTTGCGGGTGGGAGAAACATTCACTTTCCTGCATCTGATGGATACATTCAGAAAATGTACATCATCTTCACCGGCACCATTTGTTCTTACACGGGTTCCTAACTTCAAGGATTATGTAGATGGCTACCTATGTGATGGGCAAGAAATGCTAGTTGGACATGCAAAGCCATTACAATTTCGATTTTACATGCAAGGTGACATACCAATGATGCAGTACAAGGTGCATCCAAAATCACCGAATTGGATGCCCATTGAAGGGGGAATTGAGCTATGGAAGAAAGATAGTGAGGGTCGATCATTGTTGCCAATAGGTTGTTCGGATATACTGCCAATGGCTGCATTTGTGAGAGATCACTTGCAAGTAATATCAGGGATAAAGGATTACATTAAGTTTTGGGAGAAATGTGCAAGTGGAAAGAATGCATCCTATGAGTCCTACATTAGGCCAGTGATAGACTATTGGAAAACCATGATCGGTGAGCTCGAAGAGGAAAACATCGCAGAGATAGGAGTGTACAGAGATTTTTGGCCAAGAACACAATCTCCTGATGAGGAGGATGATATAGATGCTTGCATTAATGATTTCCAAGGCTATGAGGAATGGAATGATCACTATTGTGGGCCTCTAAAAGGTAAGCCGAGGGAAGAGTTTAGAACAATGGTGGATGTTAAGCAAGGTGACTTCGTCTTGGTGAGGCCATCAGATCCTATATACCCCATATGGCTTGGGGTTGCCATATCAAGTGCCGAGATGGATGCTGCTTCTCCTAATTTCAAGAAATTATTAATTCAGTATTGGGCACCATCAGTTAAGAGAAAGGGGCTCAGTGATGCAGATGCCTATGTTGATTGCTGGAACAAGTATTAGGCAGAGAATAGGTTGGATCCACAGGTATGGGAGTGTATTGATGCAATTGTCTGGTCATGGACATCAAAATCCATAAATAGACCCAAGAAGATCAAGATTCCACAGAGCGTATGTATCAAAGCACAGGAGAGCTTGCTTGGTATCAGAGCATAGAAAATGCTGTCGATTTTCTCCCTCTTAATCTCCCAAACTTCCATTGTAAGGTGTGTTCTCATGTGATGTTTCTCAATTGTTGTTATCTTGTCAATGGGTATTTGCATATTATTAATATGACAATTTTCAGAAGCTGACCTTCACCAACAATTGCTTTGTTTCTAGTGGAACTCACTATGCATGGTGTTTGTTAACACCACCAACTGGTGTTTATTAACACCTCAAGTAAAATATACATGTTGTCCCTAGACGGTGTTTATTAACACCACCAAATACATGATTTTCAAACTCTGCCACAAATGCTTTGTTCCGGTTTTTATACGCAATGAACTGTTTCACAACCAATGAAGTTTTTCATAATCATTGGAATTCCAAATATTAGCTTATTCAATATTGGTAAAATTCCCACAATCAATGGAAATTTTCCCAAATTTAATGAAGCCTTTCCCAATTTTAATGAAATCCACCCAATTTCGAAATTCCCAAAATGCAACTTTTATCCCACTTTATCTAATAATGTGTTAAAGGACACCATGTAAATATTATTGAGAGCCCTGCTTGCTTGGAATACCTTGATACCGTGGCTTCTCTCACAATAAAGTATGATAAGAAAGGTCCGATTTGACATGAAGAGGATGCTGACATAGAGATGGCCATGTATGACAAGAGCAAGAAAGATGATGAAAATGCTAAAAGCTCTGGATATGATAGTGAGGACACTAGCAATAGTAAGGAAGCTGAAAAAGATGGATATGACACTGACCTTGCCTCAGAAGGTTACATAAAAAGACCACGAAGATATCTAGAGGTATGAAAACTTATCTTTAATTTTCTTTATTAATTTAAAGGCCTTTTTAGATTTATAATTAATTTAAAATTTTGAATCTCATAATTATTTTATTATTTTATAGGAGAATGGAAAGGAGGAGGATGAGGAGGACATAGCTGGAGTAGAGAATATAGAAAGCTCATCTCAAGAAAGCAAAGCCGCTCTGGCTATCCATCGGATCACTCTAGAAAATAATCATACCTTGCAGCAAATGGATAAGTCATTTCAAGTTAGGTTTCAAGTTCGAGAACAACCTCTTACTTTTCTATTCGATGAAGAGGACATTTCAATTCTTATAAACTTCAAGAAAGAGGTTAATGACAAGGTCATTATAGCCATCCTCAGGTTTGACACAAACCTTTTCTTGACTTTATGCTTTTGCATTTCCATTGGATCAAATGAACTAATATTCTCTTTTTATTGCAATATGGTTTTAGAACAGCTTCCCCTATATATACAGAGATGTGCATATATGGTCGATCCTGTTGTTTCTAGTGTACTTAGCAATAAGCAGAAGACCATAGATGATGTTTTTAAGTGGTTGCAACCTGTTGATTTGATTGCGGCGCAAGTTATCTTTACTGCAGATCACGAGGAGTGAGTATCAATCCCTACTTAGCTTATCTCTTACATTGTGGAGGATTATATCAAATAATAATTATTCTTAATTGATAATGCAGCTCGCATTGGAGCTTGGTGATTGTCGAAATCTTAGCCAAGCAATGTTTCTTTGTCAATTCAATAGCATCTATCCATGGCAGTGTGTCAGAGTAAGTATAACCTACTTGTGTCATAATTATGTCAATGAGATGCATCCTATGCAATGCGCACATTCATTTATGTTATCTATTTTGATGTGTAGATCAGCTTGAAAGTTGGTAGGTGCTATAGATGCACTTATGCAAATGGAAGGTGACTTAGAAGATCAAATAGAGTATGTAACATGCCCCGTAGCGAAGCATAATGATGACCACAGTTGTGGGTGGAGAGTCAGATATAACTGCTTTTTGCTCCTTGCTCAAATTTTTAATTTGAGTGACGGTGAATCCTCATTGTCGACATATACAAACTTGCATCTATATGCATTTATGTCATCTATCATTAAGGCATTTATTGATAACATGGTGGAGCATCCAAAGGAAACATTGGTTGCTATGCCCATAAGTTGTCCTAATGTAACCGTTGTATTGGACGAAATGGGGAGCTCTTTTGAGGTTAGGGTTATCATTAGCAAGTGACCTCGTGTTTTGACATTTGGTAGCGAGGAAGTTACAATCCTATCCGACCCTTTGAAAGAGGCTAATGACAAAGTCATGATAGCCAACCTCAAGTTTGATATGAACATCTCTTGGCTTGATACTTCAATCATTTGATTCAATCTGCTTCTAACATTTCTTTATTTATTGTTGCAGTACGGTTATATCTCACTTTCCTAGATCAGTATAGAATCACGTGTGTATGCTCGATTCTCTCCTTTCAGCTGTACTTAGTGATACCAAGAAGACAGTAGATGATGTTTGTTCAATGCTACAACCTTTAGACTTGGATGGCATGCTAGTTGCCTTTATGCCATATTATGAGAAGTAAGTAGTCAATCTTTCTTTTACTCTTTTATTTGTAATATTGTGTCAATTAATACTTAATATTGTGATAAATCTTATCGCTCTTTATTGGTGATGTAGCTCACATTGGAGCCTGATAGTATGGGATCTTGATGACAACCATTATTAGTTTGTCAGTTCATTTACAGGCTTTCACGGGGTGTTCAAGTAAGTGTTCTTTTATCATATCATTATGAACATGCATCTTACTATTTACTACACAAATTCACTTTGTCATATGTCATGATGGACAGGTCTGCAAACAAGTTAGTATCTGCGATTATGAAAATTAGGGAGCATCAAGCCCAACCAAATTTGTAGACACACCTCGCAGTGGAGCAGAAAGACAAGTTTAGTAGTGGGTGGAGAATTGGCTACAACTTCATGTTGTTCCTCAATGAAAATTTTGAACATGTCTCAATAGAAGCATATACAAAGCTCGAGCTACAAGATTTTATGGCTAAGATTGTTCACTACCTAACTACTACCATTGATTTTTCGTGTTTGGGAGCAAATCTCTATAGGTGGCACAACCAAAAAGTGCAAGACTGCACTATCTCAAATTGGAACGCCCTTTGCAGTGTGACATTATTTTTTTGATTCGAGGCCATTTCGGGGCCCGTTTGGTGGCAGAAGTTTTCCGCAGGCACTCAAAAAAGCGCCCTGTTTTTGCTATGCGACCACTGTTTTGCAAGTCCATGAAAAGTTTCCATAGAAATTGCATCGTATGCCTATGCACAGAGATATTGGGGGTGACAGAATCATTCGTATTGCCTATTGATGCATAATCGTCACTAGGAAGTGACTGTGTGGTCAAATACCACTTTCGTCAGTTTTGCAAATTTGCCCTTGTAAGGCAAAAGCTGTGTTTTTTATAGTGACAGAATATTTTGCAGTGTTTTGTAATGGCGTCTGATTCTCTTTCACAGATTGTCACTGAAAAGCTTGACAAGAACAACTTCCAAGCATGGAAGTTTAGAATGACGAATTTCCTTATGGGAAAAGGCTATTGGGAGTTCATTATTGGAGCTGAAGAAGAACCTGTTCTTCCTAATGTCCCCAACCAACAGGAAATGCAGGCATTTAAAGGGTGGCATGAGAGAGCCAAAAAAGTTATGTACTAGCTGTCTACTATCAGTATTTCAGATTCTATGGTTGTGCATATTCAGGATGCAAGCATGTCGAAGGAGGCATGGGATACTTTGGCAAAAATGTATAGCACAAATACGCAAGCCAAGAAAATGCAGCTCAAGTAGGAGTTGCATAATGCGCAGAGAGAATATATGAGCATCAATGACTACCACATGAAGATGAAGAAGATTGTAGATGCACTTGCTTCCATTGGGTCGCTAGTGGAAGATGATGATTTAGTTTCTATTACCTTGAATGGTCTAGGGAAGGATTATGCACAGTTCCAAACATCCATTGCCATTCGTGAGAATTTTCCTGATTTTAAGGAGTTGATTGCTCTTCTAATTTCTGAAGAGCAGAGAAATGGTGGTGCATCTTCTTCAGGAGGAACTTCAAAAGAAACTATCTTCTACTCAAATGCTGGAAGAGGTAGAGGCAGAGGTAGAGAAGGCCGATCTGGAGGCCGTGGCAGAAATCAGAATATGCAGCAAATTCAAGAAAACCAATCCTATGGAGCAGGACGTGGTAACTTTAGAGACAGAGGGAGCCAAAGAGGTCGTGGTGGATGGCAGAGAGGCCAAAATGCAAACAGCAATGTTGAATGCTACTACTGTGGTAAAATGGGTCATATGGTTAAGGACTGCTATAAAAAGCAGAATGGCATCATGACTGGAAAATTGCAGCAAGGCAATTATGCATCCTCTAGTCGATAGGGTGATGACAGAAATGAGCATCTGTTTATTGTGCAGCACATGACCAATTCTGTGACAAGTGCAGAAGAAAGCAATGATGTGTGGTATGTTGACTCAGGTGCATCAAACCACATGATAGGTCATGTAGAATGGATGCAGGATGCAAGGAAAATGGAAAGACCAGGATTTGTGGAGACTGGTGATGATACTGCACATCCTATTGTGCAGATTGTGAAAATTCCTTTGTATATGCATGATGGAAAAAAGAAATACCTGTCTGATGTATTTCATGTCCCGAATATCACCAAGAACCTAGTTTTTGTTGGTCAAATGGTTGAGCAGGTTTTGCAGGTCAGAGTTAATCCTCATGGATGCTTTGTTGAGGATATGAAAAATAAAGGTCACTTGATAGCAAAAGGGAAGAAGAAGGGTAGGATGTTTACGTTGGATGCAGACATGCCTGAATTGAGTGCAGCAATGTTTGCACATGGGACCGTAGTTGCAGATATTGATATCTGGCATAAACGCATTGGTCATGTTAATGTACAACAACTAAAATTAATGCAGGCCCAAAATATTATTGCAGGATTTCCTAAGTTCAAGGTTGTAGAAATGCATAAGGTATGTGAAGTCTGTCAATTTGGAAAACAGGCAAGGAAACCATTTCCTAGACATGTTCAAGACTCGGGAGGGTCACTATGTATAAACCCTCTATATCACATGCGTTCAAGGCCTATATTTAAAGTCCCTTATCTGTAAAAAATTTCATTAATAAAATGTACCCCTTTTCTATACAAATCTGTAAATTTTTTCCAAAACTATTTTAAATAGTCCCTTATGTATATTTATTTCTGTAAATTTTAGAAATAAAAAAAATCCTTCTGTTGAACTCACTGATAGGGTTACATATGATGAGTGACCCCCCCCGAGGTTCAAGAGAGTAAGAAGCCATTGGAATTAATCCACTCTGATGTGTGGACTACTCAAGTTGCATCTATCGGAGGCTGTCATTATTTTGTCACTTTTATTGATGACTACAGCAGAAAAGTTTGGGTGTATTTTATGAAAAAGAAAAGTGAAGTGTTTGGTCATTTCAAAGCTTTTAAAGCTATGGTTGAAAAAGAAATAGGCTTGCAAATAAAATGCCTAAGGTCAGATGGAGGGGGAGAGTACCTCTCAAATGAGTTTGCAAGTTTCTTGTAGGAGCATGGCATAAAGCAGCAATAATCATGCAATCATACCCCACAGCAAAATGGACTTGCAGAAAGGAAAAACAGGCATATTGGAGAGGTATCTCATGGCATGCTCAATGAAAAAGACCTTCCACATTATTATTGGGCTGAAGTAGTTGCTACAGCAGTCTATATAATGAACAGGACTCCCATTGCAGCAATACATGGCATGACGCCAGAGGAGAGGTATACTGCTAGGAAACCATATATTTCTCATTTGAAAGTTTTTGGTTGCATTGCCTATGTTCATGTGCCAGATGAGTTGAGATCCAAGTTGGATCCAAAAGCTGAGAAGTGCATCTTTATTAGTTATTCTCTACAGTAGAAAGGGTATAGATGCTATAACCCTTCTACTCGTAAGTTTACAGTGAGCAAAGATGTTGTTTTTTATGAGATGAGCAGCTGGTATAAACGAGTAAATGTGATTGATGATGTAGATGCACAAAATGGTAATGCTGCATAGAATTCACAGCAGCAATCACAAAATGTTAGTGGACCTGTAGTGTCCTCTAGTAGTGGTTCACATACTTCACCATGGACAGGCAGATTGAGATTAGGAGAATCTCCTCAAAGCAATGCAGATAGTTGTATGCAAGTATCACGAAAAGGAAAAGAGAAAGTAGATCAGCCCATGGTTGATGTGAATGCAGGTCACTCTTATGTGGATGGTGAATCCAGTGGCTCATAATAGAGCCTTGATGATGAGTTGGGTATTCCTTCTATTGTTACACCTGGAGTAAGGAAGACGAGGGATGTTTTGAGAGCACCTGGTAGTGAGCCTATTTTGCCCAGGTCTACCAGAGCTAGGTATCCTGTGGATATGCTGAAATATGATGGATTTACAACCATTCACTATGCCTATATGGTCAAAGTGATATAGGAACCAGAACCCACTTCTTTTGAGCAGCAAGCCATGGGAAAAGAAAAATGGGAGAAAGGCATGGATGAAGAAATGGATGCCTTGCAAGCAAATGCTACATGACAATTAGTGCCTTTGCCTAAAGACAAGAATGCAATTGGCTGCAAGTGGGTTTATAAGGTGAAGCACAATGCAGATGGTTCTGTGAATAGATACAAGGCAAGATTAGTTGTCAAGGGGTATGCACATACATATGGCATTGACTATGAAGAAACATTCAGTCATGGTCTTTACATCAGATGGATGTAAAGAATGCTTTCTTGCATGGTGATTTACAAGAACATGTCTATATGGAGCAGCCACCAGGTTATGTTCATGATGTTCATCCTGAGTTTGTTTGTGTGAAGATAGTGGGAGAGAAGGAAGGAGTCTCACTTGCGGCTTTCTCACATACACAATGGGGGAATACACACAAACGTGGAGGCTAAAAATAGTTTTCCTCTTCTTAGTTGTGAAAGCCAAAAGAACTCTAGTACAAAGAAATAGAAGAACCCTATATGTGGGTCTCAAACCAAACTCAGCTAACTAAGGTGGCATACTAACTGAGCCATGAACTAGAGTACATAAGGACAGCTGTCATCCAGCTATTATTCATGGGCGGTGTACCAACCACATCTGCAGCTAACAAGTCAGTGACATAAATGCACAACGGTCACCCTGGCATATCACGAGTGGAGCTCGATATCTCAACACTTCCCCTCGAGATCAATCCCAATTCCTGCACACCAAGCAGGTCTTTGAACTTACGCAGCTTCTCTGCACCGAATGCCTTCGTGAATATGTCAGCTACTTGATCCTCTATACTGACATAAACTATATCAATAAGACCTAGTAAAACCTTCTCCTGCACATAGTGATAATGCACCTCAATATGCTTTATTCTAGCATGATAGACTGGGTTATTTGCCAAGTGTATACTACTCATGTTGTCATAATAAATGACAACTGGCCCATCTGTAGACTGATGCATATCATAAAGGAGCTTATGCAACCAAGTTACCTCACATGCAGCCATTGCTGCACCCCTATCCTCAGCCTTTGTGCTTGACAAGGCAACTGTAGGCTGTTTCTTGCTGCTCCAAGTGACTGTAGCACTCCTAAAAGAGAACACATATCCACTAGTAGATCGTCTATCAGAAATATTACCAGCCCAATCAGCATCAATGTATCCATGCAACTGTATCTAAACCCCACTCTCATAAAATAGTCCATATTGCAATGTGGACTTCACATACCTCATTTGGCGTCTAGCCACATCCAGATGTGGTTTCCTTAGAGACTGCATAAACTGACATACCAACCCAACAGCATAGCTCAAATCTGGCCTGGTAATAGTCATATAAATCAAACTTCCTACTATGCGTCTGTACATAGTAGGGTCTTCCAGAAGCTCACCTGCATCTGCGCTCAGCTTCACATTTTGCTCCAAAGGAACTGAAATAGGGTTATAGCCTGTCATCCCATATTTGGACAACATGTCCAATCCATATTGCCTCTGCAAAAGCCGTATTCCACTTGGTGATCTAATCACCTCAATGCCCAAGAAATAACGTAGCTCTCCCAAATCCTTCGTCTCAAACTTCTGCTTCAATAGCATTTTCACATAAAGGATATCTTCATCACTATCACCTGTGATGCAGATCGAATCATCAACATAAATGACAAGCAGCATAATACCTTTCTCTGTTTTTCTCACATAAAGTGAGAAATTGGCATTGGAAATCTGAAAGCAATAGTGACAAGATACTGTCCTATCTTGTCAAACCATGCTCTAGGTGCTTGCTTCAAGCCATACAAGGCTTTCTTCAACCTGCAAACAAACTCAGGATGAACAGCATGAACATATCCTGGTGGTTGCTCCATAAAGACCTCTTCCTACAAATCACCATGCAAGAAGGCATTCTTTACATCCATCTGATGTAAAGACCATCCTTTTGATGCAACCATAGCAATGACTACTCTTACAGTTGCCATCCTTGCAATCGGACTGAATGTTTCTTCATAATCAATGCCATATGTCTGTGCATACCCCTTGACAACTAATCTTACCTTATATCTGTTCACAGAACCATCTGCATTGTGCTTCACCTTATAAACCCACTTACAGCCAATTGCATTCTTGTCTTTAGGCAAAGACACAAATTCCCATGTAGCATTTGCTTCCAAGGCATCCATTTCTTCATCCATGCCTTTCTCCCATTTTTCTTTTCCCATGGCTTGCTCAAAAGAAGTGGGTTCTGGTTCTTGTATCACTTTGACCATATAGGCATAGTGAATGGCTATAAATCCATCATATTTCAGCCTATCCACAGGATACCTAGCTCTGGTAGACCTGTGCAAAATAGGATCACTTCTTGGTGCTCTCAAAACATCCCTGATCTTTCTTACTCCAGGTGTAACAATAGAAGGAATACCCAACTCATCATCAATGCTCTATTCTGAGCCACTGGATTCACCATCCACATAAGAGTGACCTGCATTCACATCAAACATGGGCTGATCTACCTTCTCTTTTCCTTTTCGTGATACCTGCATACCACTATCTGCATTGCTTTGAGGAGATTCTCCTGATCTCAATCTGCCTGTCCATGGTGAAGTATGTGAACCACTGCTAGAGGACACTACAGGTCCACTAATATTTTGTGATTGCTGCTGTGAATTCTGTGCAGCATTACCATTTTGTGCATCTACATCATCAATCACATTTACTAGTTTATACCAGTTGCTCATCTCATCAAAAACAATATCTCTGCTCACTGTAAACTTACGAGTAGAAGGGTTATAGCATCTATACCCTTTCTGCTGCAGAGAATAACCAATAAAGATGCACATCTCAGCTTTTGGATCCAATTTGGACCTAAACTCATCTGGCACATGAACATAGGCAATGCAACCAAAATTTTTCAAATGAGAAATATCCGGTTTCCTACCAGTATACATCTCCTCTGGCGTCATGCCATGTATTGCTATAGTGGGAGTCCTGTTCATTATGTAAACTGTTGTAGCAACTACTTTAGCCCAATAATAATTTGGTAGGTCTTTTTCATTTAGCATGGCCCGAGATACCTCTCCAATATGCCTGTTTTTCCTTTCTGCAAGTCCATTGTGATGTGGGGTATGACTGCATGAATATTGCTGCTTTATGCCATGCTCCTGCAGGAACCTTGCAAACTCAATTGAGAGGTACTCTCCCCCTCCATCTGACCTTAGGCATTTTATTTGTAGCCTGTTTCTTTTTCAACCATAGCTTTAAAAGCTTTGAAATGCCCAAACACTTCACTTTTCTTTTTCATAAAATACACCCAAACTCTTTTGCTGTAGTCATCAATAAAAGTGACAAAATAATGACAGCCTCCAATAGATGCAACTTGAGTAGTCCACACATCAGAGTGGATTAATTCCAATGGCTTCTTACTCTCTTGAACATGTCTAGGAAATGGTTTCCTTGCCTGTTTTCCAAATTGACAGGCTTCACATACCTTATGCATTTCTGCAACCTTGAATTTAGGCAATCCTGCAATAATATTTTGGGCCTGCATTGATTTAAGTCGCTGTACATTAACATGACCAATGCGTTTATGCCAGATATCAATATCTACAACTACACCGGTCCCATGTGCAAACATTGCTGCACTCAATTCAGGCATGTCCACATCCAACGTAAACATCCTGCCCTTCTTCTTTCCTTTTGCTATCAAGCGACCATTATTTTTCATATCCTCAACAAAGCATCCATGCGGATTAAATCTGACCTGCAAGCCCTGCTCAACCATCTGACCAATAGAAACCAAGTTCTTGGTAATATTTGGGACATGAAATACATCATACAGGTATTTCTTTTTCCCATCCTGCATAGACAAAGGAATTTTACCAATCTACACAATAGGATGTGCAGTATCATCACCAGTCTCCACAAATCTTGATCTTTCTATTTTCCTTGCATCTTGCATCCATTCTGCATGACCTGTCATGTGGTTTGATGCACTTGAGTCAACATACCACACATCATTTCTTTCTTTTGCACTTGTCATAGAATTGGTCATGTGCTGCACCATAAATAGATGCTCATTTCTGTCATCACCCTATCTACTAGAGGATGCATAATTGCCTTGCTGCAGTTTCTCATCCATAATGTCATTCTGCTTTTTGTAGCAGTCTTTAGCCATATGACCCATTTTACCACAGTAGTAGCATTCAACATTGTTGTTTGCATTTTGGCCTCTCTGCCATCCACCACGACCTCTTTGGCTCCCCCTGCCTCTAAAGTTACCACGTTGTTCTCCATAGGACTGGTATTCTTGAGTTTGCTACATATTCTTATTTCTACCACGGCCTCCAGATCGGCTTGCTCTACCTTTGCCTCTACCTCTTCTAGCATTTGAGTAGAAGACAGTTTCTTTTGAAGTTCCTCTTGAAGAAGATGCACCACCATTTCTCTACTCTTCAGAAATTAGAAGAGCAAACAACTCCTCAAAGTCAAGAAATTTTTCATAGATGGTAATGGATGTTTGGAACTGTGCATAATCCTTTCCTAGACCATTCAAGGTCACAGAAACTAAATCATCATCTTCCACTGGCAACCCAATGGAAGCAAGTGCATCTGCAATTTTCTTCACCTTCATGTGGTAGTCATTGATGCTCATATTTTCTCTCTGCACATTGTGCAACTCCTGCTTGAGCTGCATTTTCCTGACTTGCGTATTTGTGCTGTACATTTTTGCCAAAGTATCCCATGCCTTCTTTGGCGTACTTGCATCCTGAATATGCACAATCATAGAATCTGAAATACTGATAGACAGCCAGTACATAACTTTTCTAGCTCTCTCATGCCATCCTTTAAATGCCTGCATTTCCTGTTGATTGGGAACATTAGGAAGAACTGGTTCTTCTTCATTTTTTGTAATGAACTCCCAATAGCCTTTTCCCATAAGGAAATTTGTGATTCTAAACTTTCATGCTTGGAAGTTGTTCTTGTCAAGCTTTTCAGTGACAATCTATGAAAGAGAATTTGACGCCATTACAGAACACTGCAAAATATTCTGTCACTGCAAAAACACAGCTTCTGCCTCACAAGGGCAAATCTGCAAAACTGACGAAAGTGGTATTTAACCACACAATCACTTCCTAGTGACGATTTTGCATCAACAGGCAGTAAGGATGATTCTGTAACTCCCAATATCTCTGTGCATAGGCATATGATGCAATTTCTACAGCAACTTTTCACCGACCTGCAAAGCAGTGGCCGCACAGCAAAAATAGGGCCTTTTTCTCAGTGCTTGCGGAGAACTTCTGCCTCCAAAACGGGCCCCAAAATGGCCTCTGAGACAATGCATTCTTGCACTTTTCTGCTGTGCTACCTGCAGAGATTTGCTCCCAAAGTCGAAAAAGGAAAGCAACACTGGTCCTCTTACCAAGACACCGCGAACTTGGTTTTCTTTCTTGAGCTCCTTACCACGAACGAGGCTCTAATACCATGTGAAGATAGTGGGAGAGAAGGAAGGAGTCTCACTTGCGGCTTTCTCACATACACAATGGGGGAATACACACAAAGGTGGAGGCTGAAAACCAAAAGAACTCTTGGTTTTCCTCTTCTTAGTTGTGAAAGCCAAAAGAACTCTAGTACAAAGAAATAGAAGAACCCTATATGTGGGTCTCAAACCAAACTCAGCTAACTAAGGTGGCATCATTAACTGAGCCACGAACTAGAGTACCAACTGCATCTGCAGCTAACAAGTCGATGACATAAATGCACAACGGTCACCCTGGCATATCACGAGTGGAGCTCGATATCTCACAGTTTGCAAGTTGAAGAAGTATGGCTTGAAGCAAGAACCCAGAGCATGGTATGACAAGATAGGACAGTATCTTGTCATTATTGGCTTTCAGAAGGTAGATTTCTCACTTTATGTGAGAAAAACAGAGAAAGGTATTATGCTGCTTGTCATTTATGTTGATGATTTGATCATCATAGGTGATAGTGATGAAGATATCCTTGATGTGAAAATGCTATTGAAGCAGAAGTTTGAGATGAAGGATTTGGGAGAGTTGTGTTGTTTCTTGGGCATTGAGGTGATTAGATCACCAAGTGGGATATGGCTCTTGCAGAGGCAGTATGGATTGGACATGCTGTCCAAATATGGGATGATAGGCTATAAGCCTATTTCAGTTCCTTTGGAGTAGAATGTGAAGCTGAGCACAGATGCAGGTGAGCTTCTGGAATACCCTACTATGTACAGATGCATAGTAGGAAGTTTGATTTATATGACTATTACCAAGCCAGATTTGAGCTATGCTGTTGGGTTGGTATGTCAGTTTATGCAGTCTCTAAGGAAACCGCATCTGGATGTGGCTAGACGCCAAATGAGGTATGTGAAGTCCACATTGCAATATGGACTATTTTATGAGAGTGGGGTTTAGATACAGTTGCATGGATACATTGATGCTGATTGGGCTGGTAATATTTCTGATAGACGATCTACTAGTGGATATGTGTTCTCTTTTAGGAGTGCTACAGTCACTTGGAGCAGCAAGAAACAGCCTACAGTTGCCTTGTCAAGCACAAAGGCTGAGGATAGGGGTGCAGCAATGGCTGCATGTGAGGTAGCTTGGTTGCATAAGCTACTTTATGATATGCATCAGTCTACAGGTGGGTCAGTTGTCATTTATTGTGACGACATGAGTAGTATACACTTGGCAAATAACCCAGTCTATCATGCTAGAATAAAGCACATTGAGGTGCATTATCACTATGTGCGGGAGAAGGTTCTACTAGGTCTTATTGATCTAGTTTATGTCAGCATAGAGGATCAGGTAGCTGACATATTCACGAAGGCATTGGGCGCAGAGAAGCTGCGCAAGTTCAGAGACCTACTTGGTGTGCAAGAATTGGGATTGAGCTCGAGGGGGAGTGTTGAGATATCGAGCTCCACTCATGATATGCCAGGGTGACCGTTGTGCATTTATGTCACCGACTTGTTAGTTGCAGATGCGGTTGGTACACTGCCCATGAATAATAGTTGGATGATAGCTATCTTTATGTACTCTAGTTAGTGGCTCAGTTAGTATGCCACCTTAGTTAGCTGAGTTTGGTTTGAGACCCACATATAGGGTTCATCTATTCTTTTGTACTATAGTTCTTTTGGCTTTCACAACTAAGAAGAGGAAAACTGTTTTCAGCCTCCACCTTTGTGTGTATTTCCCCATTGTGTATGTGAGAAAGCCACAAGTGAGACTCCTTCCTTCTCTCCCACTCTCTTCACAGTTGCATGGTGGCGTCAGCCATATCCATCATGAACTTCATCGCTTGACTACAGTGTGTGTATTTGTCTTGGGCTTGGTACTCAGCCTGTGTGGAGGGTCGAGAGGGTTTTTTTCATGATGATGCCATTGTTTTGATGAAATGCTAAAGCCTAAACATACACAATAAGGCAAAGCACCCATAGACGCACGCACAAACGCGTTTCATGAATAAAATAAAAAACTTACGGGCGCATCTATTTGCGCGTCTGGAGACCCGCGTCTAATTGCGCGTCTATATATCAGACCCACGTGCGTATAGATGCGCAGTTAGACCTCGGGGGGCTCACTATGTATAAACCCTCTATATCACGTGCATTCAAGGCCTATATTTAAAATCCCTTATCTGTAAATTTTTTCATTAATAAAATGTACCCCTTTTCTATACAAATCTGTAAATTTTTTCAAAAACTATTTTAAATAGTCCCTTATCTATATTTATTTCTGTAAATTTTAGGAATAAAAAATATCCTTCTGTTGAACTCACGTGATAGGGTTACATATGATGAGTGACCCCCCCGAGAGTTAGACGCATAAATAGATGCGCATATATACGCGTTTATAGACGCATATATAGACGCAAGTCGAACAGACAGACGCGAGTATAAACGCGTTTTTAAACGCACGGATAGACGCGCTTTTTTTATTTTTAAATAAATTTTATAGAATACTGTGTATGTTGTGTATGCTATATAGTTACAAGAATCCCATATCCACATTCTGTAATTCAATTCTTACAGCCAACCGCATTTTAATTACAATTCCAAATAAAATATTACAACTCCAAAATGCAATAAAATTGAAAGCTCAAAAAGTGCTTGTATATACATATAGCACGAAGCTAAGCCATGTCATGTGGCTTCAAGTACAAAAAATAAGGAAGCTAAGCCATGTCATGTGGCTTCAAGTACAAAAAATAAGAGGAGTCTATATACAAGAGGCACGAAGCCAAGCCAGTGGCTTTAAGTACAAAAAAGAGTAGCTAGCACTACTTCTATGACTAATCCTCGCTGCCTTCCACGCTCCCTTCTGCGCTCCCTTCTGCGCCTCCTTCCTCGTCTTCCTCGTCATCTTGTGCATGGGCCTGTAAACAAGGGACAACATATATCAATGTATGAAAAATCAAATCTTTACTTATAATTTTGGCATTATTTAATTACTTTCAAATACCTGGGGGGCCGCTCTAGTAGCTCGGGTATACTACTCCTCAGTGATCAACCCGTCATCATAGAAGTGCCTCCATGTATCTCCTTTGCGATGGTGGCGGTGGTAGGCTGTCTCCACTGGAGTAGGGTATCTGCCCACGATCTCAAGCTGCATGACCGCGACACACTTTGTGGAGGGATTAGTACAAAGAAACAACCAACCTCCTAATAAACTACATAAGCAATATAATTTGAGATCGATACTTACAAATTGGGCCTCCCATGATTCAACACCCCCTGCTCCAAAATGCACGCTTCCATATTCCTCCATCTGGATCCTCTGTGCCTCCATGTGCTGCAGACTGGGGTCCTCCCTCGCTGACTTCATTGCCTTCTTCCACTCACGCTTGTGAGCAGTGTGGGGCGGGCCCCTTGGTGGTTGACCTGCCTCAAGCCTGGCAAGCTCCGCTAGTGCCTGCCTCTTAAGCGAAGATCTTTTATTGCTAAGTATCGTAACAATCTTTGACTTCTCCCATTTATCTGTGAACTCGTGATTGGGGGGGTTAGGATACCTAGAGCGAATAGTAGCGAGGGTCTCATCAGCCAACCTCTTTGGGTGGTCTTTATAGTGGATAAAGCAATCTCTGTAATTGTTAGCAATTACAGAGGGCATGAAGGCCATGATGTCCTTCCCCCGCGCATCCATCAAGATGCCTCCTGTCTGAGTGATGTCATAATAAATCATACCATCACCCAGAGGCACGTCTAAATCATCTGAATCATCATCCTCCTCACCGCCACATGGCCCAAAGCACTGTGCCATGCATCCCCCACCGCTCTCCCTGCTACTACGCCTGCTACCCTGTCGTGTCGAGCTCGTACGCTGGCCACTCGTAGCTAGGGACTGCACGGGACTATGCTGACCACTCGTAGCTGGAGAACCGAGTCTCGACGGCTGGGGAGTACGTCGACGACTCGCCGAGACAGAAGGACCTCCTGACGGCATGGGGGAAGGGGCATAAGACGGGATGGCAGAAGGGACATAAGACGGCATGGGGCAAGGGACATAAGACGGTACGGGGGAAGGGGCATAAGACGGTTGTGCTGACTCCGCTAGGGTGATCTCAGGCGGTGTGGGGTGGCTTGGAGTCTGTAGTGCCAACTCTTGGGGAGTGTTTAGAGTACCCGTCATATACCCGTATAACTCCGTAGGACTAGGAGGGTGTCCTAAAAGGTTATATAAGTCCTTCCAAATAGATTCCTTGGGGATCAGGTGAGCTAGAAGCGCTTCCTGGCCACATGTTGAACTGGAAAAAAGGAAAAAAATCTATTACTGATGAGCTGAGAAGAAAGGGGAAGAAAAGAGAGGCTTACTATCAGAGCGCGTCTATAGACCCGTCTGATTTTCGCATCTATAGACGTGTCTAAGAGAGTGTCTAACAAAGCATCTAACAGAGCGTTTAACAGAGCGTCTAACAGATCGTTTAACAGTGCGTCTAACAGAGTGTCTAACACAGCGTATAGACGCGTCTGTGTGTGTCTGCAACAAGCCAGACGCGCCTGTAGACGCGCTTTTAGACGCGCTCCGATAGACGAGATTTCTAAAAAGTCGAAAAGGACGTTACGCCCGACACAAAAACGCGACACTCATACCTAGATCCTGCGCTTCCTGGATACGAGAAAGTACAGAACTGGAGAGAGCAAACTTCCAAACAAGATCAACTGCAAAAAGACTTACTTGGATAAAGGTATGAAAGGTTCTTCTTTCTTTCTCAAACTTGCTTCTTCTCCTTGTTCGGCCTCCTCTCCTTTAAGCTTAGAAGTAAGTGTAGGTACGGTCCCTTTCTCTTGAGTGAAAGCTTGGAAGTAAGTATGGGAGGCTCTCTCTTAAGCTTCGAATCTATGGTTCTGCTAATAAAGAAGGAAGGAAGCCGCACGCGAAGTTTAAGTAATGTAAAGAAAAGCAAAGCGAGCGGCGCGCCGAAAAGCAGGTTTAAAAGCCACATCTATAGTCGCGTCTACTAGCGCGTCTATAGGCACGTCTAAATACATAGAGTAGACGTGCGTTTAGACGTGCCGTTAGACGCGATGTTAGACGCGACTGTAGACGCGGCGATAGATGCAACACAGAGTTTAAATTAAACATTTGAAGAAGAGCAAATTTGGTGAGTTGTTTGTTTGTAGGATGTCTCCATCTTCAACAAGTAGCTCCAGTGAGGATGAATCCCTCCGTATCCACCATCGTGAAATGTGGTTGGAGCAAAAAATCAAATGTCTGTGTGATCGATGTCGAGGAAACATGTATCTTGCATGCAAGATTACACTCAATCATATCTCAAAGTATGGAGAATGGGATGTGACCGTAAACAGGATAAGGGTTTGTAAGTTAAGGTTGATTGAGATACCTATGGGTGTTCATATGTTTGAGTTATGATCCCGTTTTAATTTGATACAGGATGCAGTGCCACACCCGCACATGTTACCCTATGCCCGCCGTGAGGAGGCGAAGCGTCGGCAATATGAGGTGGGATCTTCAGGAGGGACCGTTACGGATGCATGGAGTGATGGTGATAGTAGCCCTCCGCCATTACCTCATGAAGCCGTGGAGGAGGAGGTGTTTGATGATATGGTGCGGGATTTATATGTCCATCAAGGGAGGGATAATAGCATGGAGCAGGATGATCTTTTTACCGCAGCATCGACTCCACTGTTTCAGGGGTGCACATTCTCTGTTCTACGTGCCTCCCTTGAGTTACTAAACTTGCAAGCCATCTATGGATGGAGCAATGCAAGTTTGAATGCATTACTCAAGTAAGCTTTAAAGTCGATTTTGCAAACATGGTGAATTATGCTAGTGGGTCAATTACTCGAATGCTTTTCCTCATTTATGGTCTTCACGTGCAAGCTATTGTGTAAAATGCTTCCAAGGGAGAAGAAATTACCGACCTCAAGAGATATGGCAAGGCAACATGTGACCTCTCTTGGAGGATTAGATTACAAGCGCATCCATGCATGTGTCAACGATTGCGTTTTGTTTCGTGGACTACATAAGGATGCAAGAGAGTGTCCTACTTGTGGAGAGGCAAGATATAGAGCAGATCTCAAAACCTTGGACGTGCCTCGTAAGGTATTGCGACATTTTCCCATAATCCCTCGCATCCAACATATGTTCAAGTGCAAATCTATTGCAGAGCTCATGTCACGGCATTCCTCCCATCGATCAAGCGATGGCAAGTGGAGAACTCCCGCGGACTCTCCTGCGTGGAAGCATATTGAAGACACATGGCCAAGCTTCAAGGAACTCGGGGGGGTCACTCATCATATGTAATCCTATCACGTGAGTTCAACAGAAGGATATTTCTTATTTCAAAAATTTACAAAAATAAATATACATAAGGGACTATTTAAAATAATTTTGGGAAAAATTTACAGATTTGTATAGAAAAGGGGTACATTTTATTAATGAAAAATTTACAGATAAGGGATTTTACAAATAGGCCTTGAACGCACGTGATATAGAGGGTCTATACATAGTGACCCCCCCGAGTCAAGGAAGAACCTAGGAGCTTGAGACTTGGCTTTGGTATGGACGGTGTGAACCCATTTGGTCTCAAAAGCACGTCTTACAGTGTATGGCTAGTGGTATTGGTGAATTACAATCTTCCACCCTCTATGTCTATTAAGAAAGGACATGTCATGCTGTCCCTTCTAATTCCAGGGAAACATAAAGTCAAAAACCCTGATGTTTATTTGGAGCCTTTGATTGATGAGCTAGAGATACTTTGGAGAGGTGTCGAGGTGCATGATGTGAGCAGGCCTCCCTCGTCACGAGACTTCAACTACAAAGCAGTCTTGATGTGGATGATGCATGACTTCCCAGGCTATGGCGAGTGTTCAGGTAAGCATTGCATTTTTTAATTATGAATATGCAAAGGACGTGGCACCCTAAACCCACCTTCCACTCTTAATTGCATCTATTGTTTAGGTCTCACTACATCGGGTTACCATGCATGTCCTGTTTGTGGTCCTTCGCTAGTTGCCTCACGGGCAGACGCATTGAATAAGGTCATCTATGAGAATCACCATTGATTTCTCCCACCTGATCATCCTAAATATGTTGCCCCTTGGAATGAAGTCCTCCCACAATCACTCACCGCGGGAGATTGGATGAGAATTTGGGACGGTTCCACGACTCCTCCATCACTTGGCATGAGCCGGTAAGGGTTTGTAACTATTGGCTGGAAGTAAAGATTGGCTATATTGGTTGAAAGTAAAGATTGCACGCTAACACTTTATTTTGTTTAGATACTCCATCTTTTATCGTTTACCATATTGGTCCCTCCTCAAGATCAATCACTTGCTTGATCCCATGCATATCTTCAAGAATGTGGCATCTACCATTTGGGAGCATTTGAATGGGACACGAGATTCGGTAGGCATAAGGGAGGATCTACGTACCACAGGGAGGATGCGTGAAGCTTGGCCTCAAGAGAGACCAAATGGGCGTGTTTTTTTACCTCGTGCACCGTGGATGTTATCAAAGCTAGAGATGGCGACGGTGAAGGGCGCTATTACTACAATTCGTACTCCCACTGGATGCATGAGGTGTTTGAAGGGAGCCTTTACATAGAGCAATTATATGGCTTGAAATCTCATGATTGGCACAAGTTGCTCCAAGTAAGTATTTTATATGCATAATATCTTTTTCCTTTCAAATTTGTGAGTGAATAGCTATAAGCAACTAATCAACCACCTCCTCGCGGGTTCAGTTCATACTACCTACTAGCATTTCACGTAGTGTATCAAAGGACGTGAAAGATTGTATTTACAAGATGGGCGAGCTTGTGAGGTATGTGAGCTCAAAGGAAATAGATCCCACCACGCTTGAGAATGCTCGAGTTATGTCAGTGGAGGCAGTTTGTTTAGTGGAGGAGACATTTCCACGTTCTATTCTCACAAGCCAACTACATCTCATACTACATTTGGTGGATGAGATTGCTATATGCGGTACTATACATGCACGATGGTTGTTCTTCCTCGAGCGCTTCATGAAGACCTTGAAGGGCTTCGTGAGACAAAATGCAAGACCCGAAGGTAGCATGGCCGAGGGTTGGTTGGTACAAGAGTCACTTGTATATATTTATGAGTTTCTTGTTGATGTGGATAGCTCTCTCCCACGACTACGGAGAGACGATGAAGACCTAAGGATGACCTCTATTGTGCCTCAAGGAAAAGGACGCAACAAAGTAATAGACACGGAGTTGCATAATAGTATCAACCTCTTTTGCGTGCTTAATAGTGATGTGATGAAAAGATGGGTGACAAGATACGAGGATGCAAAGGCAAGAAGACAAGAAGAAAGGGCCCTCTTTTGTACACACCACGGATCTCGCGTGCCATACCCTCAGCATCTAAGAGCACTTCCAAAGGATATTCATGTGGATTGGCTACTTGATGAAATGGAGAAAGCAGAGAAAGATGAGGGGATGCATATTACAATGGAAGAATGGGAGTATGCTAGGGGATGCATGACCAAGGTCGGTATATAGAATGTTATGCATAAGTTAGGAGCTTTTTATAATTTAAATTGCTTATTTAATTGATTTTTTCTTGGTGTAGTGCACTATGTTCAATGTTATATGGTGTGAGGGCAAGCATTTTCGAACACAACAGATTGATGATAAGAGAAACACACAAGATTGCGGTGTCATTGCTAGCTTTGAGGGAGCCAATGGAGCCATGGATGATTATTGTGGCATAATCCAAGATATCATTATGCTTGACTTTCGACGCTTCTTTGTGTATGTTTTGGATGTAAAGTGGTTTAAGGACGTGGTGGAAAGAGGCCCTAATGCAACAATCAAAAGCCATGCAAGTGGCTTTGTAACTATTGACTCCACAAAGTTTTGGCAAAGTAGGAAGGACACACTAGTACTACCGCAACAATGTGAACAGGAACTGTGCACACACATAAAAATACTCGCTTTTAAATATTTGATGCAAGAAAAGTAACATGATTGTATTTGTGTTTGAATTAGGTTGTCTATCAACCAATGGTGGATAATAATAGATGGTGGCATGTCATACCTATTATGCCACGTTCCAAAGTGATGTATAGTACATTTACTAATATGGAGCGTATGGAGGATGATCATGGCCATGGATGTGATGATGACCGTGATACAAGAGAGGAGGATGATCATGAGATAGGAGATATAGATATTGAGGCCATTACCCGTGAGGACGAGCCTACCATTGGAGATGCTGATTTCAATGAGCACATGAGTGGCACAAGTAGTAGTGGGTTGAATGTATTTGTAGATCTAAACACTTATTTGGATTTTGAAGTAGATAGTTTGGCAAGGGTTGATCTCATTGAGGATGAGATTGAACCGTAGCCCCACAATTGATATTGGCAAAACTATTTTACATATTGTCTCATTCTCCTCATCTCACTTAATTCTTGTATATGTGGGCTTGCAAAAAATTATGTGCTTTGGTAATCATGGGCAATGTTTGGAAAGCAATGATGTACACCAAAATCTCACTTTCTGTATTCTCTGGAGCGCGTCTATTTACGCATCTAAATGCGCGTCTGATTCTCAGTGTAAACGCGCAAATAAACGCCCTAATACATGCACAAATAGACGCGCTAATAAACGGGATGTTAGACGGGCCCGTATTTTCTCAGGTCAGACGCGCAAATAGACGCGGTTATTTACGCGCAAATAGACGAGCTTTTAAACGCGCATGTAGACGCGCCCGTAATTTCTCTACTAAAGCAACGCCTATAGACGCGCCTGCTATTTTGCGCATCTACCAAGCGCGTCCATAGTTGCTTTGCGTTGTTGTGATAATAGCAAGGATACGAGTTCACGACATGAGAGATACATACATTCAAACATTTTCTTCTCATACAACTGTAGAAGACTGACTCCTAGAAATAACAAACCATAAACCCTAAACAACCAATGATATTATCCAATATCCATTTCAAAAGAGTGCAAAATATGATTTAGGAATATTTAAAAAGTAGAGGACTTGTAAATTGAAATATGATAACACGTCAAAATTACAATTTTATAGATAAGTTTTCATATTGTCAATTGGACGCATTGCATCATTTTCATCAAGATTGTGTGCGTGAAGTTTTGTTAGCAACAAGTTCATTGTCATCCGTTTCCAAGGCTCATTATAGCACTATTGGAGTTTACAATCCCACAATAGCTTTATTACATGCCCTGAGTATAATTGATCAATTGACTGTGCAGACTTGCACCCCACAAGGAAGTTGACCAACCGATAGCATAACAATCTGACATGTCTGACCATGTGCCATTTGGTTGAGGGTTTAATGCATCATTTCTTGTGTAAAGATCTAGTGCAAACCAAGTAAATCATGAATTTGGAGCAAGCATCTAAACCTACTGGGGCTTGCTCTCAGTTATGTGGAGAAACCTTCCCCAATCAATAATGCTCACCCGCACAGATTTTCCATCTGGTGTGAAATCTATCACATAGTTCTCGGCATTCAAATCAGTATGTCTGAACCCTCACTTGTGCACTACTTTCATTGCACTAGAAATAGCTATGCAAATGGCAAGAGCATTCTTAACGAATAGGTGTGCTTGCATCTAACTCAATGTATCATGCCATGCATTACGAGGTTGCTCGTAGGAGTTGCCTCGCCTTGCCCAGTTTGGATAATCATGATACATCAAAGGTAGGATCATGAGCATGTCATGAATACTACCCCCATTGAAGTATGGACTGATTAACCAAAAATCGCTAACATGTGTGTGTAACCAATTGCGCAACACATGCCCCTATGCATTATAGTCGTTGCCAGCTTTGTCTTCAACGATTTATGTGCGTCTGTAGTATCGTGCCTCAACTTCTTGCTAGCATAAGATAGGGTTGGCTTGAAACCTTGGCTTGAAACCTGGCACACCCTCTATCTTAACCCGATACACTTTTCCTTCCACTCCCTCGCCCAATTCCTCAAGAATTGTCAATGCCTCTAGTGGGAATTGTACCCTTGTAGAGCACATGTCGGCAAACTTCGTGCATAGGTCTATTTGTGCCTTGCCATCTTAACTTCTTCTGTCTATTCTTTCTTAGGAACCACTAGTAATTTGGGTATAATATTGCATGGCGACATTTGATAGTCTACCAACGACACCTTTCTCCTTTTGGTTTTTTCTATGAATGGCAATGCGGGATTCTTTCCATTCTATGAGCCACCTATCCAGTTTCGTCCTTGTTGTGTCTGTCAAGCGCTCTAACTGCTTTACCATTTCCCATTGAACAACTATATCACCCAACACTCTAGGTAGGAGGTTTAGTACAACCTCTTTCTCCTCTGCCCGCTCCACCTCTCCATGCCTCGTCTAGCTACAGTCAAATTGTGCAACTATGTGCTATTGCATTTCATCCAGCTTAGACTTGGTATGAGGAATCTATCTTATTTGCTCCTCACTCAATGTAATAATATGTCGAACACACACCCTGCGGACAAGGTGTCGCAACTCCATTCTCCAAGTGTCTCTCTCTCTCTTTGAAGGGGTGGCTGCCATGAGGAAAGCAAATGTATAGATCTAATTCACACAACAATCATTATGTAAGCAGTCGTGAGATTCTACTACCATGACAATGTATACATACAAAAACCAACGCATATCACTTAAGTAATTCACACATCCAGGCCCAATCGTAATGCATTACGTTAACACTCAACAATCATACAGGTATAGATCTAATTCACACAACAATCATTATGTAAGCAATTGTGAGATTCTACTACCACGACGATGTATACATACAAAAACCAATGCATAGCAATTAAGTAATTCACACGTCTCGGCCCAATCCTAATGCATTATGTTAACACTTAACAATCATTACAAAGACAAAAGCGAAAAAATCAAGAAATATAACATGAATTTCTAGTAGATAATGAAAACGTGGACCCTACAAGCAATAGCGCGGCTCCTACAAATTGGTCCAAGAAACCCTATCCGGCTATCGAAGGAGGATAGGCTATAAAAGACAAAACATGAAAACATATAACAGTAATCACGATTTAATGAACCAAGATGATCTACATCACCATTGTGTGATCACACATCTTGAGCTGGTTGGGAAGGTCGTCGTCGAGATGAATCCAGCCAGCCAAAGCGACCTATCATCTGAAAAATAATCGGTTCTATTGACATCTACGTACAATATATATGAATACATGATAGTAGACCAAACGAGGTGAATCCAGCAGCAAAAGCGAGCCATTACCCGGCCTTGATCATGATACCACCTAATAAGTTGTCACTTGAGGCGAGACGAATCCAACCGGCCGAAGCGATTTATCATCTGGTCCCAAGTGATAGGCATCATACATGCAAACACATATAAGCAAGCATAAATAAGCCTCACACATATTCCTCTCTCTCTTGCCCTCTCTCTCTTTTCCTCTCTCAGTTGGGGCGAGGTGAATCCAGTCGACCGAAGCGTGCCATGCATTAATCATGATACTACTAAAACATCACTCGAGGCAAGATGAATCCAATTGGCCGAAGAAGCGAGTCATCATCCGGCCGCAAGTGATACACATCATTCAAGCACACACACAAAAGCAAGCAACCATAAACATATCACATATTCCAGTCTCTCTTTTCTCTCAACGGCGGCAAAGGTGAATCCAGCCAGCCGAAGTGAGCCATCATCCCGCCCTAGCTGAAAACAAAAGTAAGGCTAGAAGCTCACCAGAAGTCTGAAGGAGAAGGCGGGAAGCGGCGAAAAACAACAGGAATGCGGGAAACAACAAAAAATAGCAGCGAATTCTGATCAAGGGTGAAAAAAATGCCGTGAAGCTCACCTTTTATTAACCCAACTCAACATACCGGCAGGTATGCCGCCACAATGGTTGGTGTTTTTTGGCCAACACATGCATGCCGCGTGTTCCGTCGGTTTACACCGACCGATGTAATCCTAATACACTGCCCAGTGTAGGGGTTCACCGATCGGTGTTTCTTTCACCGTGTGGTGTTTTACTACACCGTGCGGTATATTTAGTCAAATAACGCACGGTGTTGTGATACACTGAGCGAAATGTAGCCGGTCAACCGGTGTACATTCACCAGTTATTAAAAATGTGTTTTTTGCGTTTTGAATGTCCACAAGCGTTTTAAAATCAAGAAACATGTTCTTTTCTTTCAAAAAACGTACTAAAAAATTTCCAGCATTCACGCCTCTTGTTAGGATGCCATGCAACTTGACAAAACTATTTGAACTTGAACAGTCACATACATCCCGATTGGGTATGTGCACATGCATTCTCCTCCTTGTATCAATGTTGTATGTATGAATGGTATCTTCCATTTTCAAAAAACATGCATTAAAGTAGGTCCATTTAGATCTATTTTTTAAAATATTCCTCAAGCCACTCAGAAGGCAATTTTAGAGTGTTTTATTCACATAGTAAATACCCACAGAGCATGGACACACCATATCAAATTCACAGTTGAGCCTCATACAATCTTTTGTAACATCATGAAGTTGGTTGTAGATCAGGTGGATTCACCTCTTAGGAGAAAAGGGCATCAAAACACGGCCTATAGTGACTAACGTACTAAGCTATCCCATGCCATCAACCCTTAGCCTACCCTAGTCATTAAGGTTTGAGGTTAGAGAGAATATTATCTCTACCATTTAATCTGTGGAGCCTCTTTCCAAGAAGATGACATTGGTATGTCCAGTGCACGTCCGTGTCATGCGCATCCCCAACACAATCATGCTAGAAGATGGCTTCTTGGTTGTTGTTAAAGGTGGAAGAAACAGAAAATGCATAGTTGTTAACAAATGAGTGGACACAACCCCAAAAGCAGATGTCAACCTCCTGCAAGACTTTAGCTCAGGGCATCAAGGCCAATTGCAAGCATATTAGAATATCCATCTCACATTGCAATTTCTTGGGTAATCTAGCTTTGTCTTTATGCCTGGATTCTATCTCATTAATGAGGTAGGAGTTGTAGGGCATCAGGGTAAAGTTGCAATACAATATTTCAATGGGGATTATGTCTTATCTTTATGCTTGAATTTTGGGTTAGCAGGCAAATTACGTTTTACCACTAGTGTACTCGGTCACAATAATACTGCTTCTGAGTAGTTTAAAGGGCATCAAATAGAGGAGTCGTTTGACATCCAAAATGCCGTGAATCTTTTAGATAACCTTGCATTGCCAAGTAGGCATTCCAATATACTAGATTAATACCATGGGTGTAAAAGTAGATTGATGCAAAGAGTACCATGTGGCAGTGACAATCACAAGATGGAGATGGGGGCACTGGTAAAGGGAAGCATGCCAACTCGTTTGACAAAATGGAAAGTAGATAGATGAAAAGAGCACCATATGATCATGACAATAAAAGAGATGAAGATGGAGATGGGCCAAAGGAAGATGGAAACTCATTTGAATAAGAATGTCGAGACATAGAAGATTCCGAAGAAAGAAAGTGAAGATGAAGGGGTCCATGATGGAAAAACAAGGAAAAAGAGATGAAACGTGAGAGCATTCCATAAAATTTTCATAGATTTAGCATCAATGTATTATGTCAATTAGATTCAACTGATAATCACATATTGTTTTTTCTTAGTGCGCTTATAATAAAAAATGCTCCTAGTTTTAACTACTTTTAAAAGGAATATCTATAACTACTAACACCATGTGTATGAAAGTAGGTTAATGAAAAGGGTACCATATGATAATGATAACAATAGAGATGGTGATAATAATTTAAAAAGGAAAATGACAAATCATTTGAAAAAATATGAAAAACATATTAATGAAAAGAGTCCCATGATACAATAATGATAATAAAAGAGATGAAGATGGAGATGGGTTAAAGTTGACTATAATAATAGAAAGGAAGATGGCAACTCATTTGAGAAAATGTAGAGACTTCATAGAAGAGGGACCTACCAAGGGAAAACATGAGAGCATTCCATGGAACCTTTCTAGACGCAATGCTCCTTTTTTCTTCAATATGCAGCCACCTTCACCAAAAGCAAAGAAAAAGAGGGTCCACAAAATGTAGGGACATCATAGAAGAATACGTTAAGTGAAACACTTTCAGTGTAACAATGATATATCGACTTTTCTTCAAGCACTTATAATTACACGGAACTGTATCGACTGCCAACTGGTGGATATTTGACAGAGCAAGACTGGTTTTATTTGGCTTTGATGTGAAATAGCAGGGCCAATTTTATTTGGGTTTGGTATGACATGAGGGAAATGCTCAAGGGGAAGCATGCCCAAGGGAAGCATTTTTCCAAACTTAAGGCGAGGAGCGACCTTACCACGGTGACAATGACAATGACAATGAGTATTGAACCAGTGCTTTGCATGGGAAAAGATGCATGACCATCCTCAACCACTCCCCATCTGAAGGTAGATCTTTGATTCTTAAATTTTGGCTAAGTCTTAACCCATGGCTCTGAGACCTTCCATCTCCTCCTTTCATTCCATTAACCTTCCATCTCCTCCTTCCTCCTGAAGGTGACCTTCCATCTCCTCCTTGCCCCTAAAGCTGGCTCTCGTCTTTCCACCTCCTCCCCTCTCCAAGCCTCCATCTAAGAGCTCCTTCTTTGTGACATGTGGGAGGCTCTTCTCCTCTAAGTTGCCACGTGTCCTCTCCTTTTTTTTTTGGGTGTCCATGGTTAATAGGTTAAAGATGACATCGCTGGCTGCCTTGATTTTGGGGAAACACCTCCCTTTGGGCATTTTCGTAAAGTCGAGGACCTCGATTGTGACAACAGATTAATCCTCACATTGCCAACTCGGATTCCCAGCCATGATCCATCTTCCTGTGTTGATGGAGACGTGGCGATGAGGAAGAGACTAGACTCACTAGACTCACTAGGGTAAAGGGGCCAGTAAAGAGGCGGGTGCCTTTATAATGTCATCAATGCCCCCAATAGGGAGGCATGTGCCAATCAATGCTCTTCATAGAAAAAGATGATGTGTCAAGCCCTCCTTTCACCATTTTTTGGACACACAGTGCCTTAGTACTAGCCCTCACTTGACCTAAGCAGTGGCACTCATAGATTTTTTCTTCCACAATTTTTTTGAAAAGTTTGAAAATAAAAATTAGCTCCCTATGACCACCAAGGCCATTTCCGCCATGGATTAGTGCTAAAAAGTTAGCCCTCCATAGTACCCGCACCTTTACGCTAGAGTGATCAGTGATGTTCAGAGCCCGCTCGTGAGGATAAGTTTTTTCAAAAGAACGGCAGCACCTTGAAACAATGTGGATGCGTCCTTCGAGTACGAGGGAGACTTTTTTATTCCAAAGAAAGTTCGAAAGGGCCTCCTTAAGGTCTGGGAGCTCAAGGTTTACAGAAAGAACTGCAGTACTAGCAGCGAGCACCTTGTTGAGATCAATGCGATGAATCGTTTTGTGTGTTGTTTTCAATGTGTTGTTCTTCTAGTTATCGTATCAGAAGGCTCGTCTACTAGTGTACGTAGTAGCAGCACCAGCAGCTCAGTGGTGCATGAGGTGCTGAGGGCGTTCAAGCAAGGCATCACCAGCGACCCTCTTCACTCCCTCGCCTCTTGGGACGTATCCAACCACAGCAGCACCCCTTGCACTTGGGCAGGCTTGCATTGCAACACCAAGAACCACCTCATCTCCATCATCCTCAGTAACAAATCCTTGCAAGGCTCCATCTCTCCCAAGCTCTCCCTCCTTCACAACCTCTCCTCCCTCGACCTCTCCAACAACCACCTCTCCTCCTCCCTGCCCTCTTCCCTTCCTCCCTCCCTCTCTTTTCTCGACCTCAGCCATAACTCCCTCTCTGGCTCTCTCCCTCTTTCCTCCATTGCCAACCTCTCTTCTCTTCAATTCCTCTCCGTCGACAATAACTACCTCTCTGGCCCCCTCACTCTCCCTCCGTCTTGCCTTCCTCAACTCTCCTTTCTCAGCCTCGCTTCTAACTCTTTCTCCGGTCCCCTTCCGACCGAACTCTCCCTCTGCCCCTCGTTGCAGACCGTTAACGTATCCCATAACTTGTTCACAGGCTCCTTGCTTTCCACCGGCCTCGGAAACCTTACCACCTTGACTGAATTCGATGTCGGTGCAAACCACCTTGAAGGCCCTATCCCCTCCGGCTTAGGCAACTGCTCCATGCTGAATTTCCTGAGTCTTCCCTCAAACAATTTCTCTGGCGGGATACCGCCTTCATGGGGCCTTTGCAGAAATCTCAGATTTCTGTCCTTGTTCCAAAACAATGGCAGCGGCGCCCTCCCACTAGAGATCGGATATCTCTCCAAACTTCAGTACTTATCGCTGGGAGCGAACCGTTTCACTGGTAAAATCCTCCACATCCTGGGAAATTGCAGCGAGTTGTCTATATTGGATTTGAGCAGCAATCCTTCTACGGGAGACATGCCTCCCGATCTTGGGTCACGGTTGCCCAAGTTGAAGGTCCTGGTGCTGGAATTTAACGTGTTGACGGGCTCTATCCCTGCATCTCTAGGAAACTGTTCCAGCCTCACGTTGCTGATAATGGGCTTCAACAATATTTCAGGTACGTCCGTTCAGTTGTAATCTTACGCCATTCCCTTCTTGCGTGGACATCTTGAACATCTCTCTTTAAACACAGTTTGGGATCTGTTTACAGGTACCATTCCTGAAGCCTTGTTCCATCCAGTTGGACTTGCAACATAACGCCCTTAGCGGAAGCATTGCACCTAAGATCGGGAACCTTACCTTGATGCAAAAACTGTTCCTTAAGAACAACCAATTCACGGGCAGTCTTCCGCAGGAGCTGGGTCTGCTCGCGCCACTACAAGTTGCCACCTTTGAGTACAATTTTTTCTCCGGAAATTTTCCAGACTATTTGTTCAACTGCACTGCGTTACTGGGCCTTTCCCTACATAACAATCGTCTTCAGGGTCCCATTCCTTCATCTGTGGGCAACTTAGCGAATTTGGGAGTTTTAGAGGCACAGAGCAATAGGCTCACAGGATCCCTACCTCTCGGACTCTCCAACTGCACGAAGCTGCAGACGCTCACTCTCAGCAACAATTTGCTTACTGGTCAAATCCAGCGATCAGTAGTGGCTAGCTTGCTAATGTTCGACACTTTGGATCTCTCTAACAACAATCTTTCTGGTCCTATACCCCAAGAGTTTAGCGTTATGATCCACCTTCAGACTTTGGATCTTTCATACAATAAACTTTCCGGTCCAGTCCCCTCTGGGCTTGGATATTGCGTTGGCCTTCTTCTCCTGAACCTCTCCCGGAACAACTTAGATGGAACTATTCCTTCGCGTCTGGGAACGTCGCTACTGAGCCTCCTAGTGCTAAATCTGTCCCATAATTCCTTCCTCGGGAGCATCCCAAAACAATTGGGAAGCCTGAAGTCCCTACAGCAGCTAGATTTGTCGTATAATGCCTTCTCCGGTACAATTCCCTCCTCGTTCGCTGACATGAACGCTTTGTTGTTTCTCAACCTTTCATATAATAATCTAGAAGGTACCGTTCCTAACGGAGGGGTCTTCAGCAATTTGACGTTCGCATCCTTCCTCGGAAATCCCAGACTCTGTGGCCATTTTGTTAATAAAACATGTGCAGAGAATTCGCCATCCGACGTGTTGACGAAGCTAGAAAAGATCCAGTTGGCAGTTGTAACCTCGGCTGCAGTTTTGCTTATCGCAGGGATTGGGTATTGCTTTTTGGCAGTTCACAGAAAAAAACGCTCGGCAAGCCCGTTTTTCAGACTAAAACTGAAAGACATTCAGCAAGCAACGAACAATTTCAGTGAGGAAAATATTATTGGTGCTGGGATCACAGGAATTGTGTACAAAGGCATGCTGACTGATGGTAAAACATTAGCTTTCAAGAAATTCGCGCTTGACACCACCGCTCTTCGTTCTTTCATCGGAGAGGTGCAGTCCGTGGGATCGACGGCCCGGAATTTAATTAGAATACTGGGTTACTGCTCCGATCAGATGGACACCAATATTTTGATACTAGAGTACATGCCGAATGGTAATTTAAATGATCATTTACATCCGAAAGAAGGCGGCAAATGCAGACTCTCGTGGGAGATCCGATTCGGAGTTGCAATAGGCGTTGCGCAGGGGTTGCTGTATTTGCACTACGACTGTCCTGCACCTGTGATTCATTGCGATCTAAAGCCTCACAATATCCTGTTCGATTCGGACAAACAGGTTCGCATTACAGACTTTGGTCTCGCCAAAGTGATGGCAGCCACTGCAACATCTAGTTATACACAAAACTTGCAAGACACGATTGGATATATGGCACCCGGTAATACCCAGTCCCACTGCCTTAATATGAATTCTGTCTCGTGAGCCACCTGCGAGTTGTAACTTCTTCTCATCGATTCTCCGGTTATTTTGGTAATTTTTGTTGCAGAATTGGCGAGCTATGGACATATTTCAAGGAAATGTGACGTCTACAGCTACGGGATCCTTTTGATGGAGCTGGTGAGCGGATGGAGGCCAACGGACGAGGTGGGCTTCGAAGAAGGCAAGACCCTAGTGCAATGGGTCCAATCGATGTTTAACGATGATAATACAGTGGATATAGTGGACGAGAAGCTGCGTGAAGAGTACAATGAGCATGAGGATGAAATCAAGCAGCTGTTAAGTGTGGCGCTGCAGTGCACACAAGAGAATCCAAGACGAAGGCCGACCATCCAGGAAGTCATGCAAATGCTCCTGTCTTACCGACGTGCTGTGTCCTAGATTTATTATGCTCTCAAGTCTCTCCAAGTGTAGCTATACTATGCTATCGTGTGATGTAAACTCCTTTATTAGTGCTCATTAGTAATACCACTATTTCAGGTTATGAGTCATAACCCTTCGAGGGTTGCGTGCAAATTTCTAATCTCAATGTTAGATGTACATTTTGGAGAGTATTTGTCCTATCGCTCGGTCTTACATGAGATAGGCTCAAGGGACTCTTTGACGTTTACACGTTTATTGGCATCTATTCTATCTATTCTCTTAACCAGAGAATTGTGAGGACGATTGAAAGAAATTGGACGCTTAGATTTCATTCAATCAATCTCAAACGTTATCCGATGCAAATCAATTACATATGCATGTCCATTCACTCCTAGATTTACTGACTGCTTCTTCTTCTTCATCTTCTTGGTATTGGAAGGTTTTCTGTGTCCCGTGGAACTTCTTTCTCTTCCCCACCTCTCGTCTTCAATCTCCTTTCCCCCCTTCCAATCTGTTCTCCTCCCCTCTTTCGGAGTCTCCTCTTCCATGAACGTTGTTTCTAGCTCCCCCTTCTGTATATGCTTGCAATTAGCTACAACGTCAAAAGCTTCAGCGATTTTGCAGCTATGCCGACCTCAAACGAAGCTTCAACTATTTTTGGTTATACACAATCTCAATTAGCCACTTTTGCACATTGATAGGATTCAATGCAACAAAGACACTTTGAAAAAGTAACAACAGAGACTTCTCACTCCCAACGAACAATGGAATATCTTGATGTCTTCTCATAGTCTAGATATTCCTGGAGTTGCGTTAGTATTCAAAAGTGGAACGGGCAAACTATACACTACTAGATCTTGGAATCTCATGGGATTGGCGTCATCGACTTCAAGGAGGTTACATATTGAAGGAGATAATGTCATTAGATTGCTTGACTGGACTCCTTCGTAGATTTCAGGTTAAAGAACGATAGTCAACAGAATTTGCACTGAGGAACATTAACTTTGTTTTGTTATGACAAATGTTTGGCCTGAATTTGAAAGCTTAAATGACGATCAACTAGGTCCAAATTTTGAGGAATATGAGAGCAATTTAATGTAACTAGAATATGGTTGATTTGTTGAAGGACAAGCTACGATAATTCTGATAATATAAGACACATCTACTCATCTACTTTGCCATCCGAATTTGATAGTGACGATAATGTCAGGAAGCTGATTGGAGCACAAAGCTATTATAATATAGTCAACAATGGAGAACCCTCAAGTGATGAGAGAGGGTTCCGTGACTTCCACTCAGTCAAGGATGCGATTGGGCATGGAGCATATACTACCTCCATGGTAGCTGGAAGCTTTGTGCGAGCTGCGAATCTATATGGCTTTGGAGCAAGAGATGATAAAGGAGGCATGCCACGAGCAACAATTTCCATGCATTGTTTCTCTTGAATCAACACTCAGCTCAAACTCAACAATTTTGGTGGCACTCAATGATGTTATAGCTGATAGGATGGATGTGTTGTCCCTCTCCATTAGGAGCTTTGGCAACGGACACCATTTGTTCTTGAATCCCATAGTAATTGGGTTGTTTCATGCTATGAAGAAAGGAATTATTGCATGGTACGTAGCTCTAGACCAAAATTAGCCACTATAGATAACCATGGTTGATTACTGTGGTAGAAAGCAACATCGATTTTAATGGTGGTGCTTGGAAATAGTGTTCCACTACCTGTACTATTTAGGTTTGTGCTCTCTCCTCTCTTCCTCTCTTTTCGTCTCACTTTTCTCTCACTTTTCTCACTCTTTCTCTCTTTTTCTCTCACTTTTTCTCTTTCACTTCTTCCTTGCTTTTCATATCTTTCCTCTCTTTTCCTCTCTTCCTCTCTTTATATTTCTATCTTTCACTTTGGGTGGAAGTGTCGTACCCGCTCAAAGAAGCAAGTCCATGGACAATGCTAAGAAAGCACCATTGAATAGCACATTTTGAAGTGATAAAAAATCTGAATGTCAAGTACACACGTGGATTTTCTCTCTCTCTCTCTCTCTCTCTCTCTCTCTCTCTCACACACACACACACACACACAAGTGCCTTCCTACTCCATCACAAAGATTCAGTCTCCTGTGGTACTCTCTCTCTCTCTCTCTCTCCCTCCCTCTCTCTCTCTCTCTTTGTCTCCCTCTCCCTCAAACGACACATTGAAGGGCTAGCTAGGATGCCATCCACATCATGTGCCCTTCCCCTTGTCCATCACTTTGCAGAGCAAGGGGAATCAAACCGCTCCAGGGGCTGCACTCTAGTAGGATGCGAGGCCTCATGGATTTCCTCACAAGTGACCTTTCTTGAAGACTTGGTAAGCATTCTTACCATAGCCGCAACTGGTGCTCCCTTATCTTTTTTTCCTACTAAAATGGTCGAACATTTTATGAAGGTTTAGCAATCAATTATATTTAATTTCCCATCAAAGAAAAATAAAATGTTAGACCATCTTTGCATGCTCTTGCAAGGCAAAAGGAAAAAGACAACATTTGGATTGTCTCATTGTTCAATCTTTCATTGGAATTCACCACACTTTGAGAGTTTAGGATGTAACATACAGTCAATATATAGTTTTAATATCGCTAAAGGGTAGAGTTTGTAGCTACATAATATAGAGCTGTCACAGTTTTTTAAAAGCAAAAGAACCCATGAGGTCACAAGGGGCTGATCTAAAGAATGGCTCATATAGAGCTTCCATGCAGGTGCATTGATTGTCTATTGTGGGAGCCTCACAACAGACAATTTGGCCATTTGTATACTTTATGTATATGTTGTAACAAATTGCAGGAAACTTGGAAAAGAACTTAGAAGAGGTAGTATAACACATTCCAACTTAGGAGCACTAGATGTATGCAACAAGTTGCAAGCACACTTCCATTAAATGAGAAGAAGTAGACTTACCACAGTTGCCTCGAACACTAACCATCCACCTGCACCAAAGTGTGAAGTACCTACGGAGTCCAGCCATCTCCTCGCAGCCCTCCTCTGACCCTCGAACATTTTGGGATGGTCTGTGTTCTGCTTCTTGAAAAACTTCCAATCAGCTTTGTCTACCCAACTGGGTTTAGCCTTCCCCTTTGCGATGGAAGTATGCAAGATTGACCTACGATGCTTCAAGACCAAACCCATGCGCTCTCGCACATAATTCTCATTGAACTCCTAATTTGGTGGGTTAGGGTATTTTCTTTTCAATTCATCGATGATTGCTTGCTTCTTTTGGTCATCTTGGTACCGTTAGTCAGTAGCTATGCCGCTCCTGAAGTGGTGGCTCATCAACTGCCTCATGGTGGCCATCACTATTGCATCCTTTTTATCTTCTATTATCTCTCTAGCAGCCGTGATTTGATAGCACAGGTCCTCGAGCGGGTAAGGAGGACTCATGGTAGTGGTAGAGTCAGAGTGAGTGGTGTTTGTGCGAGCACTTCCAGAGCAAGGAGTAGCAGTGGGAGTAGGAGAGGGCAAGGGAGCTAACTGGTACTGGGTCTCAGGACCAAGTGGAGACCTGTAGGGATGTGAGTGTGCTGACTCGTCTACAACATAAGCGACCCCTCCTACTCTTCCTTCCCTTACGATGGGCACGCCCAAGTGATGACTCCTCAGTCGAAGGGGCTAGAGGGGATGGCTAGACAGTAGGTCCAGCTGTCGGTGTAGGAGAGGGATTTGCTGAGGTCCTCTAGGATAGCAGAGAGAAGAATCTCATTGCCTCCTCATCAGTCATCTGTGTGACAAACTCGTCGAGACTCCCGACAAAGCCATGGGCTACTAGCAAAGGAGTTCCCCGAGGGGTAGTCATAGTGCTACATCTGAGAGGATTCGGGCCAGGGAAAGTCGTAGGGGTAGGCCCTTGAGGTGTCATAGGGGTAGGCCCTTGAGGTGTCGCCTAAGTGAAATCAAAGTCCTATGGAGAATAGAGATCATGATGTCTCCTCCTACGAGGGTTTCCATACTCATCGGATGTGCAACATGAATCCATGTCTAATTTGGGGGGATTGGACAAGCGTAGACACAAACACAAAAACAAAAAATAGCGGGTAAGAAGCGGAAAGCATAAGAAGCAAAAGAGAAGGAGAAGAATAAGAGAAGGAGAGGGGAAAAGAAGAGAAAGAAAAGGGAAAAAGAGATTAAAAGAGGGGAAAAGAACCAAATATGCATAAGAGAAAAAAGAGAGAAAGCATATGCATAAGAGAAAAAGAGAGAAAGCATATGATTATGCTTATGCATAAGCATATAAGCAAAGATATTGGAAGAGGGGAAAAGAGATTGAAAGAGGGGAAAAAGAAGAGAAGGAAAGGAGGGAAAAAGAGATTGAAAGAGGGGAAAAGAGATTGAAAGAGGGGAAAAAGAAGAGAAGGAAGAGGAGAAAAGAGATTGAAAGAGGGGAAAAGAAGAGAAGGAAAGCTCATGCTCATAGGCAAATACATATGCTTATGAAAAGAGGAGAAAAAGAGAGGAAAAAAGAGAGTGAAAAATAAGAGAAGGAAGAGGGGAAAAGAGATTGCAAGAAGGGAAAAAGAAGAGGGGAAAAGAGCATAAGCATAAGAGAAGGAAAAACATATGCATAAGAGAAAAAGAGAGAAATATTATGCTTATGCTTATGCATGAGCATATGAGGGAAAGAGGGGGGGAAAGAGAGAGGAAAAGAGGGGAAGAAGAGGGAATAAGAGAAGAGAGGGGAAGAGAGGGTTCCTACGCCCATCACTGTAGCTAGCGCATAAGTAGCTAGCTGCAGGCCAATGCAAATAATGAAAATAATAAAAGGAAAAAAGAGGAAGCACTTTCTTACTTGGAAAAGTCCCGCTTGGTGTTTCGTGGACTGGCCCTACAAAAGAGAGAAAACATACGATTTTTTAGATAACTAGTTAGGGGTTCCCAAAGGGATTGGATTGAGGAGACAAACATAAGCCTACAAACAAGGAGAAAGCATAAGCCTGCAAACGAGGAGAAAGAGGAGGAAGAGAAATACTAAAAAGAGAAGAGGTGAGTCTTCTTTCATTCACCAAATCTCGTTTTTTGTCAACCTCTAAAAATCAAGCATGAAAATTAGCACATAGCCTTAGCAATACAAGGAGAAACATGCTTCAACACTCACAAAACGAAATCTCACAAAAAATGAACCTACATTACTTAAAGAGTCTCACCTTCTTGAAAAACTTCCTTTCACACAAGTAGAGAGGGAGAAGGGTGGAGAGGGAGCACAAGTGTTGGGAGAGGAGCTGGGTAGGGGTGAAAGTGGGAAATAGAGAGGAGGAAAGCGAGGTTGTCGAATATAAGGTGGGAGGAGAGATTTTTTCTTTTCCCGCAATAGAGATGTGAAAGAAAGCATCACGTGGGGTTTCGGGTTTAAGCCCCCAGCATCGCTATATAGCGACGTTTATATCCAAAAAGTGTCTCTATATAGCGACGGAACAGGGCAAAGCGTTGCTATATAGCAACGGTTCAGGGCACTTATTGTTAGAAGAGAGAAAAGGAGCTCATGGATGGCTATTTTTTGGATCTTAATAGATTTCCTTGCAGCTCATGTTGTGATTTTGGAAGTGTGCGAATGGAAGCTCGTCAGATGATGCACCAACGCTCGGGAGTGCAGAGTGGCTTACAGAGAGGTTGTATTGTCATTGCACTCATTGCAAGCGAGAAGTACAACATCAACGTCGTATTGCCATGCGCCACTTGCGAATGTATTGGGAGGAGCCCGAACCAGTACCCACCGTTGGCGTTGCACGTGGTCATGGATCATCGGTAAGTCAATGCTATTTGAGTTCATGATTAATATTGGGCCATACCATTATGACACGAAACCTTGAGACAAGATCTTATATTTACACGAAATCTCGAGACAAACTGAGGATGGTGGCGAGGTGCACATATACCTTCACACTTTGAGTAAGACTATAGTCTCCCGGATGTGCCAGATGATGACGAGTGTATGGTGGACATGATGGATTCTATTTTTAGGGGCACTACATCACATGTACATGTGATGTCAGAGTCTGAGGTCAATATGCGAGAGTTGCAATCAATACAGTTGTATGAGCGTGCTAGGATGTCTAAACTACGGGCTTGTCTCTCAATCTTGAATCTACAAGAAAACTATGGGTGGTCAAATACAAGTGTCTTGGCCTTAATGAGGTTAGCTCCCACATTAATTTGACTCATTATTTGGATATTGTTTGTTTTGAGAATCATCATTATTTGAAGCCTATGTATGTTTGAATTGTGACTCTCTTTTATCCTCTCTTTTCGTCTCTTTTCTCCTCTCTTTTTCTCTCTTATCTCCTCTTTTCGTCTCTTTTCCTCTCTTTTCTCCTCTTTTTTCTTCTCTTTTTTTCTCTTTTTTTCTCTTTTATCCCCACTTTTTTGCTTTTCACTTTCTCTTTTTCTCTCTTATCTCCTCTCTTTTTCTGTCTTTTTTCTCCTTTTACTCCTCTCTTTTTCTCTCTTTTTTCTCCTCTCTTTTCCTCTTTTCTTCTCTCTTTCCTTCTCTTTTTTCCCACATGAAGCTTCAATAGCCTACCATTGAGCAAACAGATATAGACTTCTATCACTCTAATTTAAAGAATGTAGGAGTCTATAAATGTTTGCTCAATGTCAGGCTATAGGATTTTAAGCTTGCTCAATATCTTACAGGTATTCTAAGCTATAGGATTAGTGACATGACTTCCTTGTTGCTTTGAGAATCATCATTATTCGAAGCCTATGTATGTTTGAATTGTGATAGGTTGCTCCAGAAGATGTTGCCTGCACCAAATACCATGCCTGCATCAAGAGATGAAGCGAAGAAGATGCTAACAACGATGGGTATGGATTATGATGCCATCCATGCTTGCCATAATGACTGTATTCTATTTCATCATGAGCATGGAGATTTGGCTAGTTGTCCGAAGTGTGGGGAACAATGATACAGAGATGACTTGTAGGGTGAGCAGATATCGGTAAAGGTCTTGAGACACTTTTCTATCATTACAAGAATACAGCACATGTTCCGATGCAAATCCATAGCGGAGTTGATGACTTGGCATGCATCTCATCGGTCCACTAATGACACATTGAGGATTCTCACAGATTGTGCAGCTTGGACATGGATGGCGTGAATCCTTTCGGGATACGCTCGACATCTTGGTCGACATGGCCCATAGTCTTGGTGAATTACAATATTCCACCATGGCTAGCAATAAAGAAGGGACACCTCATGCTTGCACTACTTGTGCCAGGGAAGTACAAGGCCAAAAATATGGAGTGTGGGTCTTTGATATTTCCAGAGTTCCTAGACATAGCAATGATATTTTGGTCAGGGGTATCTTGATGTGGACCGTGCATGTCTACCCAGGGTATGGAGAGTGCACAAGTATGTGGTTGTGTCTTTACATGTATAATATAGGATTATGCTTTTATGCCTCTCTTTCGCATGCATGTCTTATACTAACACATTCATGCATGTGTGCAGGACTTCTTACAAGTGGGTACCATGCTTGTCCTATTTGTGGACCGGGTTTTAAATCGCTTGCACGATACTCCAAACATATGAGGAAAAATGTTTATGGTCATGATCGATACCTTCCGCTGGACCATCTCATGCGTGGAGGTTAGCTTGATCCACCACCACCATATTTGAAGGAAAGTGATTGGATTCAGGCTTGGAGGGCGAATGGAGAGGAACCTCCTCATGGTATGAAGAGGCTATCGATCTTTCATGAGCTTCCTTATTGGGGTCAGTTACAAATCAATCATCTCTTGGATCCCATGCATATCTTCAAGAATGTGGGGGCTACTATTTCGGCACACTTGGTTGGTTCCAAAGACTCGAGAAAATTGCGAGAAGACTTGCATTCTATGAATAGGATGTCTCGTTTATGGCCCCAAGTGCATGCTTCGGGAAAAGTTATCCTCTCGAAAGCAACATGGATCCTCTCCATGAGAGAGGAGGTAGCGGAAGGCGGACGTTGCCTCTTTTCCAACACCCAGAGGGTACATGCGTTTCTTGAAAGGAGCATTTTCAAAGGACAATAAGTGTAGTGGGCTCAAGTCCCATGATTGGCACAAGGTCTTATAGGTATTCTAAGTTGTAGGATTAGTGTACCGATAATCATGATGCGTTAATGTAATTATGATTATTGACATGACTTCTTTATTGCTTTGATAGTTCATCCTCCCAATTACAATAAAAGGGTGCTTACAAGAAGATGTTAGAAATGCGATATCCAAGATTAGTGGTATTGTGAAGTATGCTTACTATCAAATTGCATTGATTGCATTTTCTTCAATTTAATCTGAATAATCTGTAGCCTGATTGTGAATATATCTTACATGGGCATGTGAAATAGGTGGATATCTCAAAAAGAGATCTCCATATCAAGCATCGAGAAGACTAGGGTGGAATCCATCGAAGCCGTATGCTTGCTTGAGAAGCACTTTCCCTCAAGTATTATGACAACTCAAGTGCACTTGCTTGTGCACATAGTTAATGAGGTGGCCATTGCAGGTACCGTTCATAGTCAGTGGATGTTTTTTCTCGAGCGGTTTATGAAAACTTTGAAGGGATTTATAAGACAAAGAGCAAGACCAGAAGCAAGCATGGCAGAGGGATGGCTTGTGCAAGAGCCATTAGTATATATCACAGAGTTTCTTATATCCACGGATCCCGATACGCCAAAAGCTTGGCGTAACAAGGATGATGATCGCATCGTTAGCGAGGTTCCCCAAGGAAAAGGGATTGAAAGAAAGATGATCAAAAAGAAAATGGAGAAATTCAATAAGTTTTGTATCCTCAATAGCAAGGACATGTAGAAGTGGATTGAGAGATATGACACAACCAAAGCAGAAAGAATAAATGCAAGGATGAGATTCAGAGTAATGTACAGGCGATCGCAACCATATCCACGGGATCTTGCCCTTCTCCCAACTCACATGTCACTTGATTGGCTACAACTGGCTCTACATAAAGCCAACCGCGATGGAAAGACAATAAACGAGTGTGAGCGAGAGTTATCATCTGAATGTATGATGCATGTAAGCTGCATTAAATTTTATAATTTTAGTTTCATCTCCTTAAAAAATATATATAAAAATGCTTGTTTTTTTGTTTTTATATGTGCTTTCAAGATTGGGTTTTTCTTAAATTTTATCTGAAAACTAGTCCAAAAGTATATGTAAAAATGAATTTGTACATTGACAAGTCCAAAATTAATGAAATAAGTGTTCATAACGAATTATCACACATCCACAAAACCATTCATCTTGTAATAATAGAAGCAAACCATCATGTTGGTGGCTATTAATATCCTAGTGCAACCAACCTCTATGCTGGCGACCACTTATCCTACACTACTGAAGTGCTATCCTAAAATTTGTTGCGCAAATATTTTAGCTGAGGGGTTTTTTTAATACCCTTTGAATGCACGTGATACGTAGGGTTTTTTAGTAATGCACCCCCCGAGGTGTACTTCGAAAGATTTAGACTTTCATACATGTACATGATGCACTTTACTAGTTGTACTTGAGGCTTGTCAACAAGGAGGTGCATCACGTGTGTGATGTAATTCTTTCTACGAACTCTTTTTTGGAAAACATACTTCTTGTTGGGGGAAACATGTGTCTCAACCTCTTAAAATGGGTGAACAGGTTCCTTTGTTTAGTCAGTGATTGGGCTAGTGTGATGTTGCTTCCAACATGCAACAATGAGAATAGTCCGTTACCATTATCAACCCAGGCATACACTCTTGATCTTGCCTCATACAAGGTATACCTACGCACTTGAAGTACTCTTGACGCCTTTGCTAATGGAATGTGCTAATTCAAGGTCATCAGCATAGTCATCATACTTTTCTTAAAAAACAATGCATCTTTGGATGTTGGTTGCTTCACAATGGCCAGTATACTATCAACATTGTCTATGAGGCATGATTGAATGTCATTTGTTTCTCTTAATGAAGGGCAATGCAAGGCTTGCACTTGAGTATGTTGAAGTATTGCTTTAAATAGTCCAGTCTTGAGTTTTGTAGCCATGCCAGTTGTCATGTTATTAAATAATCACTATTACACACGGGTCCCATCCCGATGCTTAAGGATCGACGATTAGCTCGCACAGGGCACTAATCATCATGGATAATCAAAGGGAGATTCGTTAAGTGTCGCTATATAGTGACTTTAGGCAAACGTTACTATATAGTGACACTTATTAAACTTGTAAATGGTCGCTATATAGCGACACTGATTAGACTTGTGAATGGTCACTATATAGCGACACTGAGATAGTTTCCTATAGCGACGTTTTACAGAGAGTGTTTTTGCTCATACTGACCTTAAAAGATAGTTTTTTCCAATAACAATTTTTTTTTCCTTTCCATACATGTTTGATCCTTTGAGAGAATAAAGTACAAGAGCATGTACATCAAGCCTTCGAAGCTCATATATTCATGTCCAATTTTGAGATGAAAAAAATCAATGAAGAGCATTTACATCAACGGCTTCATCCTGAGCCAAGTCTAATGCGCCAAACAAGTCTATCTCTAACTCTATACTGAGTTGATCTCCTATATCATCATCGTACTCTAGCATCGTACGTTCCCCTAAGAGTACTTGATCATCTTCTTCAATAAAGTGTGGTGATTCTTGATGATCGTCATCTTCTTCCTCAATATCGTGATCTCCATCTTCCTCCCATACGATGCCATTATGCGCATCTTCCTCTTGGCTCATATTGTGATCTTCATCTTCTTCACTATATCCATCTGGATCAATTGGATCTGGCATTGGTAGTGGCATCTCCATATCCACATCTCTATCTTCAAAAATTTGCTTACTTCGTGGTGCAACTTGGATCACGTACCACCATCTTGGATCAAAACGATCCGGATGAAAAACCACCTATATTGAAGATGGGTGCCAAATGCCATCAATTACATATATGAAATTATGCTTAAGTACATGTATCAATGGATCTTTAAAAACAAAGTCTTTAATTAATTAAATCATTAGTATGCACCTACTCACAATGCTCAGGAAGAACAAAAGTATCAAATTCATTGGTCCAAATTTTGGTGGAGTCTATTGCAAAGAAACCGCTACTGTCTTTTCTCACTGTCACATGGGGACCGTTGTAAATAGTTCTAAACTATTTTACATCAAAAATCAAAATACTAAATTGTCTGAAAGCAATTTCATAGATTTCGCGTATGGTTCCACAATAATCCAACTATGAGGAGAGAAGATTGGTATCCGAAGCACTTGCTCAGCTATCTTGTGTGAAGTTAGCCGTGACTCCACCATCATACATGACTCTTTGAATCGATGCATTCCATGTAAAAATATCGTCCATATGACCATAATGCACTGTACTTTTTGTACTGCAAAAGAGCATCATTAAAACAATGAAGATGCATCTATTTTATAGCGTATATTGCCACAAATAATTACTTGATAAGTTACATGAAAAAATAAGATTCAACAGTTGTAAACTCTCTTAATATTTAATCGTGTTAATAAACACCTTCAAAAGTTACAGTATTAAAGAAACTCTCACCATATTTATAAAGGTGTTGAGTTACAATAAGCCTGAGATAAGTTACACAAAAAAATAAGATTCAGTAATTGTAAACTCTCTTAATATTTATAATAGTGTTTAGAAAACACTTTCAAAAGTTAAAATTATAGAAGAGAAGTAAGGATTGATGAATTTTCTATTTTCAAGACTCTAGCCTAAATTCAACCCATTCAAGAGCTGAGCTCATCTCATCCTCATCGATGTAGTTAAAATTATAGAAGAGACATAAGGATTGATGAATTTTCTCCTACAAAACACTTTCTTTATTCCGAATGGCTTGCACTTCCTAGGGTGGAAATCTTCCATAACTAGCACACGCGAAGATATCTCACTTTCAAAGTCTATCAGCTCTCTCCTATATGACTGCAATTTATCTATTTCAGTAGTAGCCATACTTATTTTTCTTTTCTCTTCCTTCTCTAAGCCCTTCTGACAAGCAAAGTCATCCTTCTTGTACTGGGTTAATGGAGCTAGATTTCGCTTTCTCTCCTCTCTCTTTCCCTAGTTCTCGGCAATCCATACTTTGATGCTGCTAATGGCTTGCTCGATAGAATCGATTACCTTAAAAAGATCCATAAAAACGAGAGGAGGAAGGTAACGAGAGTGAGGAAGGTAACTAGAGGAGGTAAGGCAAGATGAAAGGAGTATGCTTGAGAAGAGAAGGTAAGGCTGCGGGCAAGATGGAAGGAGCAAGCTTGAGGAGAGGAGTAAGGTAAGAAGAGCAAAGTGGAAGAAGTGTTTGTTGTGGGTGAGATATAGAAGATGAACGACTACTAAGGGATTTATAGAACTGCAGACTCATAATGTGAGATGAAAGATTTAGAATAAAGAATTGGTAGAGGCTGAGATGACTAGATTATCTGAAGTAGCAGATGCAAGACCGTAATGCGAGACATGTGAGACATGTAATACAGTGAGTACATTGAAATCTATAAAATAAAATGATGGGATGCAAGACCATCACATGTGAGACATGTAAGACAGTGATCAGTACATTGAAATCTATAAAATAAAATGATGGAACACAAGAATGATATAATTATTAGAATCTCATCATGAGATATTTTTTCAATATAATATAAGTTAGACTTGCTAATGCAAGACCGTAATGCGAGACATGTGAGATGATAGATTTTGAGTACATTGAAATCTATAAAATAAAGTGATGGAACATAAGAATGATATAATTATTAGATTCTCATCATAAGATATTTATTGTATATAATAAATTAGACTTTCAAAAAAGTAAAACCAATTTAATAAATTTAGAGAGGTGAGTTGTCCATTGAGTGAAGTAAAAAATAAAAGACCGTAAATGTGAGAGACACATGAGATGATAGATTTTGAATCGGTTTAAATCTATGAAATAAAGTGATTGAAGACAAAATAATATAATTAGACTCCCTTCTTTCGTCCATCCTAGTCCTTCTACAAGCACATTCTTTGTTTATCACTCTTAATTTATCATCTCTCCACCCACCATGGATGTCCTTGGCATCATCGGAGATGTGGAGTTAGGAATCGACAGTCTCAAACAATGGGTTGCTGACCAAGGAGCAAGGAGAGACGCAAGAATTCAACAAGGCTCTCCACTCACATGGATGGAGAGAGAGGAATTCGATGCACAGAGGTGGACAGAGAGGGAGGAGACTCAGAAGATAGCAGAGAGCGAAAGACTTTTACAATGTATTATAAAAGCACGATAATATCTCTTGGACTTCTTAAGCAACCTATGTTATCGAAGCACTTGGTATGGCCATTTTGATCGGGATGCTAAAAGAACAATAAAGGCCTCCCAAAGAGATTATAGAGAAACAATTTGTGACTATTTGAATTTCTTCATTGTAATTATGTTGACGATATGGAAGTGGAGTCCGTGCAAGATTGGATTGTTGAGAAGATAAGAGATACTAATGATGAGATCTTCTAGTGTGATCTGGGCCTCTGTGGCCCTGTTTGAATTTCTTCCTTCATTGTAATTATGTTGACGATACGGAAGTTGAGTCCATGGAAGATTGGATTGTTGAGAAGATAAGAGATACTAATGATGAGATCTTCTAGTGTGATCTCGGCCTCTGTGGCCTGTCCATCATGATTGCTTGAATTTCTTCCTTCATTGTAATTATGTTGAGGATATGGACATGGAGTCTGTGGCCTGTCCATCATGATTGCTTGAATTTCTTTCTTCATTGTAATTATGTTGAGGATATGGACGTGGAGTCTGTGGAAGATTGGATTGCTAAGAAGATACGAGATACTAATGATGAGATCTTCTAGTGTGATCTCGGCCTCTGTGGCCTGTCCATCATGATTGCTTGAATTCCTTCCTTCATTGTAATTATGTTGAGGATACAGACGTGGAGTCTGTGGCCTGTCCATCATGATTTCTTGAATTTCTTCCTTCATTGTAATTATGTTGAGGATATGGACGTGGAGTCTGTGGAAGATTGGATTGTTGAGAAGATAAGAGATACTAATTATGAGATCTTCTAGTGTGATCTTGGCCTCTATGGCTTGTAATAGTTTTGTATTCTCTACAACAAGTTTCGTGGGGCTGAGTAGATCATATTAGAATTGCTAATACATTTTATTTTTTTAGAATTGCTAATACAATAATAATACAAATTGAATAAATATCATAAGTAAATATCCTAATGTATTGTAACATTTAACATAAGTTTAAAAAACACTATCATTAGTCAATACAAACAAGATAAAAATATTTAAGGACTCATGTTTCTTTCTACATGTTTTACAACTGAATAGAGTCTGATGAGTCCTCTTGAAGCTGTGATTCTCTAAGAGTACATTGAGTCTCTACTTCTTGTGTGGATGGTGTACATTGAGATTCTACTTCTGGTGCAATTGGGATAGACTCAATCTCTTCCTCCTTTGCAAGATGTGATGTTGTAGATGCACATTGAGTCTCTACTTCTTGTGTAGGAAGAATGCATTGAGTCTCTAATTCAAGTGGAGATTGTAATGCTTCTACTTGAGGCTGTGATGTAGAAGGAGACTGAATTGTCTCTTGTTTTTCTTTGGCTCCCTTAGGTTCTTCATTGAGTACCCTTTGAAATGCATTTATCTCTGTTACAACTCCCTGTAGCTTGAGCAAATGGTCCAACATTATATAGTTTGTTCTGAAATGTGTTTCTCTAGGTTTCAAAAACTCTAGTGGATGTTCAGCAGGTTGGTGGTTTCTGAATATGCCCAACAATCTCTCATGGTTGAGGAAGTACAACACCAATCTTTGTCCTTCATCTATAGTGGTTTTGAACCACAGAGTCTCTACTGATTTATACCAATCCTCAAGCACAAGGTCAAGGCAATGGCAAGAGCAGGGTGATGCCCAAATGGTTGGATATTTTTTATTTATAATTTTTCCATCCTTCCTACAGTTGTTCGCATTGTCGGTGATTATCTGAACAATATTATGCTCCCCAACATCCAGAATTATAGCCTCCCACTTGCCTTGGCGCTACCAGTTGTGTCTCTAGATTGATGAAAAGCCTCTCCCTTAAATGTCGCAACCATGATATTGATCAGAGGCCTCTTAGTGACATTTTTTCATCCATCACTAACAATGGTACATCCTGTTCTCTCAATACCATCGTATACTACTTGCTCCATCTCTAGTTTCATCCTCTCATATTATGCATCCAACTAGTTGTTGCTGACAGCATTGTAACTAGGCAACGTAAAGCCTAGACCCGCCGCCTTTGCTATAGATTCCATGGCTCTTTTGCAATGCAGATTTTGACCCATGCTTAGTGGGTAACCGGTGCGACAAATGGCCTCAAAAACATCTTGTTGTAGTTTCTCTATATGTTGTTGTCTAAATGACTCTTGCAAAGATCTTTCTTGCAGCCCTGCACACAATTGCAAATGATACATGTCACTACATTGTCCACTCTCCATATACTTCATAGAGCAACTTGCCATCTGTGTGAATGAGGCCACACAACTACTTTGAGGTGGCACAACTACACTTTGACTAGCTTGATGTGTGAGTATATCATTAGGCATATGTTCTTGAGGTTGGGATTGGTGACGTGTGACTATATCATATACCTGGTTGTCTGTACTTTTAGGCATTTGTCCACCTAGAGTGGCTATAACTCTCTCAACTCCTGGCCCCTTCCATTTTCCAATCTGATTGTTGCTATCACCCAAGAAGTGCTTTTGCATTCTTGTGCTAGAGCCTGAGTACTCTTCATGACAAAAGTTGCATTTCCACTTCTTGCTAGGAAATATCGTAATGTAATTGCCAGCCTTTGTTGGGTTTCTTCCTCATTTTTCTGGAGCCATGCTTCCAATGAATACTGTAAGAGAAACATACAAAATTTAACATAAGCACTACGGACATTCATATTAATTTTCATGTTCTGGATACTACCATATCATTTAGGTTCTAGGACACATAACAATATTTTGAATAATTTAAAGTTCTATGTATAATATCAATGTGGTTATTTGGGACACTAACTTAGAATACTCCATGCAAGCCTGTTAGATCAAGAGAGAGAAAAACCTTCCAACTATTTTGCCCCCTCTCGATGTAATTGGATGATTGTGAATGTGGTAATCTAGCTGTTGAAATAGGTGTGGGATGGCAAATCGCCTTTTCCCATGTTTTTTCCTCTCTCTCAAGTAAGCATCTATCTGCACCATGATCAGCTGCAACATCATGCTCTACTGATGGATGTTAGTATTTTACACACACTGGTGCACTAGCAAGCATTACTTACACAAGTACTTATAAACAATTTACTACTACTTTCTAAGCTAGGAGAATTTGTTCACCTAATACCCTCAATCCTCAATCTTGTTTTTTTCTATGTATATATGTACTATGGAGTTTGAATTCTAATAAAGGCTACAAATTAAAACCTATGCAATATAATCATATCTAATTTTTTTCACCTAATAATCTATAAAACATAAGGATAGTAAACCTATGTATACCACTATGTCTCCACACGTACACGACATAATTTTGCGCTACAAGCTGGCAATTTTGCAAGCTCCACAACTGGCTAGACTTCGAGCGAGATGCAAACGGTTGGCATAAGTGAGCCTACAATCAGCTCAAATTCAAATATTTCCTCATCATTCTTAAATACTAGTTTGTAGAGTTTTAGTAATATATAGTATGAATTTTAGCCACATATGAGAAGCTCCAAGTCGGCCTAAGCGAACCTCCATCCGACACGTGGTATAATATTATTCATCAACAACACCTATTTCATTAATTTTGGACTGGTGAACTGTCCAAATTCATTTTGTGAGATAATTTTGGATAAAACATTTAAAAAAAAGAGGCTCTTATTAAAAAAAACATTGAGTCAAAAGGGAAGATTTTAAAAAATCAAATTAGAAAAAATGACGTGAGATGTTATTAAAACTATAGTACATTAAAAATAGAGGACATCACATTGTTAAAAGAGACAAAAAGTAAGATTTTAAAAAATCAAATTAGAAAAAATGGCATGACATGTTATTTAAACTAGAGTACATTTAAAAAAGAGCACATCACATTTGTACAAGAAGTAGATCATATAACTCAAAGCCATATGGTGTCAAAAAATACCTTACATTAGCTCACAGCCCTAGAAGTCTATCTCATCTTGGTCTCTCTTATCTTCTCAATAACCCAAAGTCTAGAAGATCTCATCATTGGTCTCTCAAAACTAGAGTACATTCAAAAGAGAGTACATCACATTTGTACAAGAAGTAGATCATATAACTCAAAGCCATATGGTGTCAAAAAACACCTTACATTCGCTCCTAGAAGATCTCATCTTGGTCTCTCTTACCTTCTTAATCACCCAAAGTCTAGAAGATCTAATCATTGGTCTCTCTTATCTTCTCAATAACCCAATCTTTCACTACCTCCACATCTATATCCTCAACATAATTACATGCAAAGAAGTAATTTAAGCAGTCACAAATTGTTTCTTTATAATTTCTTTGTGAGGCTCTTATTGTTCTCTCAGCATCCGCATCAAATCGCCCATGACGAGAGCTGCGATAACAAAGGTTACTTAAGAAGTCTAAGAGATCTTGGCATGCTTTTATAATATGTCTTAAAAGTCTTTCACTCTCTGCTATCTTGAGAGTCTCCGCCCTCTCTACATGCCTTTGTGCATCAAATTCCTCTCTCTTTATCTGTGTCAAAGGAGAACCTTATCGAATTCTAGCCTCTCTCTGTGCTCCTTGGTCAGCAATCCATTCTTTGAGACTGTTAATTCTAAACTCCACGTCTTCGACAATGCCAAGGACATCCATGGGTGGGGAGATGATAAAGAAAGGGAGATGGGCTAGGATGGAAGAAAGAAGAGAGTGTTTGTGGAAGGACTAGGATGGAAGAATACAAGTTAATGAGAAGCACTAGGATGGATGAAAGAAGAGAGTGTTTGTGAAAGAACTAGGATAGAAGAATACAAGTTGCTAGGATGGATGAAAAAAGAGAGTCTTTGTGGAAGGACTAGGATAGAAGAATACAAGTTACTGAGAAGGACTAGGATGTAAGAAATAAGAGAGTGTTTGTGGAAGGACTAGGATGGAAGAATACAAGTGCACTAAGGCACGATGTGTTCACTATGATAAGGATAAGGGTTGGAATAAAGTGAGAGAAGCATTGGGAATGCTCTACTTTAAGTGAGTGAAGACTGTCCAACTGAATAAAATTTTGCAGAGCATTGGGAATGCTGTACTTTAAGTGAGTGGAGCATTGGGAATTGATACTTTGGAGTGAAATATATTACAAGTGAGAGAGAGAGAGAGCGATAGAAAGTGAGGAAAGATGTAAAGTGAAAGACGAATACAAGTTAATTAGAAGGACTAGGATGTAAGAAATAAGAGAGTGTCTTGATGGGATAGAAAGTGAGGGAAGACATAAAGTGAAAGACGAATACAAGTTAATCAGAAGGACTAGGATGTAAGAAATAAGCGAGTGTTTGTGGAAGGACTAGGATGGAAGAATACAAGTGCACTAAGGCACGATGTGTTCACTATGATAAGGATAAGGGTTGGAATAAAGTGAGAGAAGCATTGGGAATGCTCTACTTTAAGTGAGTGGAGACTGTCCAACTGAATAAAATTTTGCAGAGCATTGGAAATGCTGTACTTTAAGTGAGTGGAGCATTGGGAATTGACACTTTGGAGTGAAATATATTACAAATATTACATCATCACATATTCATATCAAAATTCTCATCACACAAGGTTATATTTCCAAATGCTGTACTTTAAGTGAGTGGAGCATTGGGAATTGACACTTTGGAGTGAAATATATTACAAATATTACATCATCACATATTCATATCAAAATTCTCATCACACAAGGTTATATTTCCAAATAATCACACATTCATATCATAAAATTGTGTGCATGAAATAAATATATAAATATCATGACTAAATGCCACTTAAGTAATACGTCACAAATTGGTGTATAATCAACAAATACTACATCATGATTCATACATTGCAACAAATAAATGTCAACCATAATATTCATGGAATAAACAACATCATGAGAATATGCTCCTCACGCATATATACAAACACAACATCATACATGCATCACAACTCTTCTGATGCTTCTAGTGGAGACTGTGGCAACTCTTCTGATGCTTCTAATGGAGGCTGTGGTGCTCTAGATGTACACTCAATCTCTACTTCTTCTATAGTATGTAGTGCTTTTGGATTAGACTCAGTATCCTCTTCCTTAAATGCAAGCGGAGGCTGTGGCAACTCTTCTGATGCTTCCAGTGGAGGCTATGGTGTTGTAGGTATACATTGAGTCTCTACTTCTTCTGTAGTGTGCAGTGCTTTCATAGTAGACTTAGTCTCCTCTTCCTTAAATGCAAGCTTTGATATTGCTTCAGTTGCACGTTGTATTCTAATATCAACAATTATGTCTTGAATGATTTCAGCCCTTAACAATTGTATATCCTCCTCTGAATATTTGAGCTCCAAAGAGTCGTCCGATGAGACCTGTAGCTTAAGTGATAAATTTTCTTTGAAAATCAACATGCAGTTATAGGCAACTCTCCACCCACAACTATGCCCATCTTCCTGCTCTACTACTAAATGCTTTTGGAAGTCTAGCGAGTCTTTGTACTATCCTGTTTCTCTAATAGGAGATACCAACTTCTCAACTAACCTGCTCATCATGACATATTAAAAAAACTTAGTGTGTCTATTACATAAGGTACATAATATAGAAGTAACAATAGATTAATAGAATACTTACGTTTGCACTGAGCCATGAAAGCCTGCAATCGAGTTGACAAACCAACAATAGTTATCTTCAAGGTCCCAAACCAACAGACTCCAATGTTCCCTACACGAATAATTAAGAATTATTATTATTTAACACAATGTTGCCAATATAAGATGAAAATAAAGGTTGCCATGATACTTACATCTCGTGATATGCCATAAATAGGACTCACATGCCATGTAAATGTAAAGGTTGTAACGATTTACAAACATCGGCTATCGTCTTTTTGCTATCGCTAAGTATAGGAGAAAGGAGAGAATCCAACATATACACACGGTTTTGTATGGCTCTACAAAATCATGAGATTATACTGCACCAACAAATAAATGAATATTAGCTTATTAGATTTAGTCAAAATATTGAATTATCAAGCAGAGAAAAATTTTGTATCAAACCTGAGAATGGCCAGCATAACGTTGTTATTGACCTCATTTGAAGCTCTAGAGAGGATTGAAATCTCCTCTCCACCAAATTCAAGATACTGAGGTCTATGTTGAATCATAACCCTAACATTAAAAGAGCTTCCCAAGTCTTCCAATGAAGCCATGTTTGTAGCATTGAGGTCTTCTATCCCCTTTGACTCTTTGACGGCATTCATTTCGCACTCCTCTGAGCCATTATCTATTTGACTTGTGGGAGGGTCCATAATGTTGCCCTTAATGATTGCTCGAATGGTACATGTTAAAAATGCATAGAGATGCAAGTCCATATATGTTGACAATGTGGTGTCATTTTGTATCTCAAAAATTTGACCAAGTACCAAAAAACAATTGTATCCCACCCTCCATCCACTTTTATAGATGTGGCTATCCTCTTGATGTGATACCTAACATGTTATATACTCTATTTGTTGTGCCAAGTCACATTGCCGCATTACTGTGTCGATAGCACCTACCAACTTTCACGATCTGCACATCAAAACATATAACAACAGTGAATATGTGCATTGCATATCAATCTACATGTCAAGAAGTGACAAGAAGTGTAGTCTATACTTACTCTAACACAGTGCCATGGACGGATGTCATTGAGTTGGCAAAGAAGCACTTCTTAGCAAAGATGTCCACGACCACCAAACTCCAATGTGAGCTGCATCATCAATAAAGAATAGTTACTGTGTTTGAGACAATTCTAGCAACACAATAGAAAAAACAACTAGGGTTTGATGCTTACTTCTCATAATATGCTATAAAGATAACTCATGCCTCATTCATAGGAACGTGCTTCAACCACTTGCAAACATCCTCTATGGTTTCTTTTTTGTTTCTAAGCACTTCCAAAATAAGAGGATCGAGCATATATGAAACTCTTTGTATATTTTGAGGAAAATCTGCTATAACATTACTATATTTAAAAAAAAAGTATTAGATTCTTGAGTTTAATCAAAATAAGCAAAGTATAAAGCCAAGGAAAAGGATGCATCAAACCTGAGGATGGTTGTAATGACTTTGACATTAGCCTCTTTCTTAGGATTCAAGAGGATTAAAATCTCTTCTTCACCAAATTCAAAAAAATGAGGTTGTTGTCGAATTAACAACATAGCAGTGAATGAACTTCCAATCTGCTACAATAGAGTCATATTTTCATGACTCATCTTATTGAGAGAGTAGTCTACATCATATTCTTCTTCACTTGCTATGTCTTCTACATCCTCCTTCTGCTATAAAAATATAAAAAAGTTATAAGATGTACACATCCCAAATAAAGGCTTAAACAAGCATAGAAATATAAAGATAAGATTTCATACATGCTGCAATGTAGTCATATTTTTAGGTTGTTCCCCAACATTAATAATGGTTTTCTCATTAGATTGCATAGAAGTATACAGATAAGGTTTCATACATGCTTTCATTAGAGTGAGTCTCTCCTCCTCTTGGAGCAAAAATTTAAAAAGTAAGGTTTCATACATGCTTTCATAAGAGTGAGTCTCTCCTCCTCTTGGAGGAAAAATTTAAAAAGTTATGAGATTTACACATTCCAAATAAAAATAAAGGTTAAATAATCATAGAAGTATAAAGATAGCATGCTTTCATTAGACTCAGTCTCTTCTCCTCTTGGAGGAAAATATTAAAAAGTTATGATATTTACACATCCCAATTAAAGGCTTGAACAAGCATACAAGTATAAAGATAAGGTTTTATACATGCTGCAATGTAGTCATATTTTCAGGTTGTTTCCCAATGGTAGCAATTAGACGCTGAATACTCTTAGCCTGAAACACTAGTAGATCGGCTTCTGTATATGATTCCATTTTGATTGATAACTCCAAATCAAAAATCTCTCTAAGAAACAACATGCAGTTGTAGGCAACTCTCCACCCATAGCTCTGCCCATCTTTTTCCTCCACTGGTAGATGTCATTTGAATTCTACTTGGTCTTGTTGCTCCGTGGTTGTTTTGACAGTAGATACTAGCCGATATGCAGCACTATCCATCATGACATATTAAATATATTAATATGTCATGATCATAAGATACAAAATAAGAAAGTAACAAAAATATTAAGAGAATAATAATTACCTTGGGGAGTTGGCATGATAGCCTTCCATTGAATTCACAAACCACAAACGGTTGACTTCAAGGTCCCAAGCAATCAGACTCCAATGTGAGCTACACGACCAGATTAAAAATGATTATTGTTTTACACAAACTTGCCAAAGAAATAGTAAAAATAAGGTTGGAGTTGATACTTACTCCTCATGATAAGGCATAAAGATGACTCGCACCCCATCTAAATTCAAAGGGCTTAACCAGGTACAAACATCTTCTATAGTCTTTTGAGGAGAGCGAAGAATAGAAGAAAGGAGATTATCGAGCATGTAGACACGATTCTGCACTACACTAGGAAGTTGAGAAATAACTATACTGCACCAAGAAATAAACAAACGTTAGCTCATAGAATTGATTTGCATTCTGTACTAGGAAACTGAGATATAACTACACTGTAAACAAATAAACAAATGTTAGATCATTGAAGTAGCAACAAATAAACAAACGTTACCTGAGAATGGCCAGGATAACATTGTCATTAACCTCTTTTAAAGGATTGGAGAGGATTGAAACCTCCTCTCTACCAAAGCTCAAATACTGAGGTTCTCGTTTCAAAACGATCCTAACTTCAAATGAGCTTTCCATTTTATCCAATGCAGCTAAATTTGCAGAATGGGTCTCTGTCATAGCTTGTATTCTATGTTTGTGGTCATTCTTCTTTTCCATGGTGTCTTTAAAGCTCTTGTGCTCATGGGATTCTTCAATCAAATTTAGAGGTGGTTGCATTGCTAAAGTAGAAGGGAGTGCCTCCATATTGACTTCATCCATTTCTTCTCCCTCTATTGCCTGTAAACAAATATGAGAGATTAGATTCATTATCTTTAAATTTAAATCTTATGTAAAAAATTGTATTTAGTTGAGAAATAGAGAGTTCATACCGCTAAGTATTGTCGTAGTGGCCTTTTTACATAACCATGCGAGCCATAATTATCAAAGAAGGCATCATCATCTTTCTCTTCATCCACCAACCTCTCTCTAAACAGGTCATGTAAGTCCATCTTTTCATCATCATCAACTGGGACATTATGATCTTCAAGGTCATCATCCATGTCATCGGTCTCCTTGTGCTCTATCTCTTTTTCATAGCCTGTGGTTAAATCTGCTTGAAGCTGAAAATAGGCCATGAAATGCTTGTTTTCAATAATATTTGTGGAGTTGCCTTTTTTGAGGAGATCCTCAAATAAATATCCCATCCTACACAAGGTGACCTCCCAAACTACCGGTAGCAAATTCTCCACCATGGTAAGCAAGAGACTCCCACTTTTTGCAAGACTTCCATAGTTGTTTTTTTGATAATGTATGGACCTGGGAATATCTTGCTCTTCTAGCATCAATCTCAAATTATTTGAATTCTCTCTTATGTCCTTTTGTAAGGAGTTATCAGGGTTGGGACTCCGCATACACAAGAAGAATGATTCAAGAGATTGAATCGCTATGTCACATTCTCTCTTGCCTCTCTTTGCTGCATAAACACCACTATAGATCTTCAAATCTGATGAATATGCTCACTCTAAAGTAACCTGCATGGCTTCTTTGTCTTTTTTATCAACAAAAATGACAATGTTGCAAATTGCCACTTTGCTAATGGTGGTATATACTATTCTATCAATGAAGTTATGGATATCATCACTAGAAACTTCATTGATGAAGAATAGTTGTGGCTTGTCCCATGCTGACTCATTCTTGATGAAGTCATCTTGTGAAACTCCCCTGAAGTTCACAAGCTTTCCAGACTCTGACGTAACCTCTACATTGAATTGAAAGCTTTGGTGCATATCTGTCAGCATCCTTATCTCGCTGATTAATCTTTCCACATATGCAACCACCTGTTGTGGGATTTCTTTTCTCTTGTAAGAGGTTACTATTTCTGACCCATCTTCATCCTTTTTAATCCACCTGTTTGCGCAGCTTAACCTTGGGTATTGACAAAGAAGCTATATGCTTGACCACATTATAGTCAATGTTACAATGACTAAGTGGGATTTGTTTCTCTGACAGCAAATACTTAATGGCACTATGCACTGCATCACGCCTACCCTATACATTGATGCATTCTTGCATGCAGTGGTCTTTTTCTTTCTTTCCAAAAAACCATTCTTTCTTTAAAATTTTTTGTGCTGCCATGGATGCATACTTGTCAAGTAAGTACTTTATAGGCCTCCACATCCTTGCCATCAACTCCTTCTTATCCATTACCTTTGACTTTCCGAAGACAAACAAAGGAGCTTCATAGGTCAACTCTCCACGCTCACAAGCAATGCACGCTTCAAGCATCCCATTGAACACTTCAATAGGATGAAATATGATAGAAGTGTAGTCGGCATATCTATCTTTCACCACCTTGAGGCTTGTCATATTTTCTTCTCGCTCTTGAGTTCCCCTAGGCACAACTGTACTCAAAGAAGTAAAGAATTTTGTGAGTGTGTCGGCGTCTGCTTTTGTGACCTTTTGCTTCAAATGAGGATTTGGAGAACCAAATGTTGTCCATACAACCCTTGCCTTCTGTAAGACCTCTGATGTTGAGGATATCTTATGCTTTCCATGGACATAATGATTAAGTCTTTCGGACTCAATCAAATATTTGATCTCATGCTTGAATATATAGATTTTTGCAGGATAATAATGGAATGAAGTTATCTTTGCAAATTGTTCTGAAGTGAGTTTTTTGACCTCCTTTGCTTCTTTGGCGATCTGATTACAAGCATAAGCCCAATGTTGACCATCAATGGGCTGGAATTTGCAATGAAGGAGGAATTCCTTCTTTGCTTCCTTTAACATATTCTCACCTTGTGCCTCTTGGCCTTGTTCATGTGGAATATTTTTAAGAGTGTCTTTAAAGAATCGACTGAAGGTTTCCTCGAAATGTGTAGGCCCTATAAATGTTATTTGATCCAAAAAGCTATTTTTGATTGGACAAAACATTATTGGATGCAAAACCACATTGCTTACCACAGGTTTCTCTCCATCTCTCAAAGCCTCGTATATTTGCAGTGCATAGGATATATCAAGGTTTCAGCTATTAGTAAAGACAGCTGCAGCTTCCACATCTTTGGCATTCACAAACCACGTCCTTTGACCCCAGATATATCCCACATCATCATCTGTTACTGCTTCATTAAGACACAGATTGAGATTTTTGATTGATGTGAGTTCATCTTGATCATCTTAAGCCTCGGGCTCTAAGTCTTCTTCATCTTTCTCTTCTTTTAACCATTTTTCATCCACATGATCTTTCTCTACAGTGGGACGATGCCTTTTTTTACTACTTGGAACTGTGGCTCTTGCAGTACTAGCCTTTTGCATTTCATGTCATGGTTTGCTAGCAAGAGCTTCTAGCATAACTGCAGTGGATCGACCTTCATCTTCTTTAATTTTTTTTAATTCCCGTGCACTCAAGGCTTGTGTTTCATCATCCTTAGTGACATCCACCATTTCTTGCTCTAGAAGTTTGTGCTCATGTTCTACACGTTTGTGACAGTGTGCATATTCTTCTTGCCCCTGCATCAAAGTCTGTGCTTGATCTCCTTCATGTGAAGATCCTTGAATGTGACGAGCATATTGTGCATCGTGAATGTACTCAAACATAATCTTTGCATGCATCCTTTTTGCCACCACACTAGGAAATTGCTCCCAAGTATATGCAAGAGCCTCCAATGCACTTTGCAGCTCTGGAAACTTTGATGGTTGAGGAGGAGGCATCACAAAGGTCTTTGAGTCTCTCGTGAACGCAACAAAATGAAGACTGCCAACCTCAAGATCTGAACTCTTTGTGAAAATATCCATAAAAGTCTCTTTTGGCTCTATCATTATCCCTACTACAAGGCTTGAAGTCATATCTTTTTTGAAGAATGTAGCATCCCATGGATCGTCAACATCATTGAACTCCCTTTTTGACATAAATAGAAAGAGTCTCTTTTCCTTTTGATGAAGAAACCAAGCTCTTTTGCCCATGTGATATCGAGTCCACCTACCAAAGCCATTGGGGCTATATTCCTTTCCTTTCAAATTCAAAGTGACATCAGAGACCCATGCTCTAATTTCAAAGTCATTTAGGATAGCCCCCACATTAGTTGATTGCTCCATAATCCTATAAGAAAAGATAATGAAGAATTTAGATACATACAAGTAAAGTACAATATACAACGCTTGATACAATAAATGTGGGAAATAGCCCAAAAGGCTTTACAAGGCTTCATATGGCAATAAATGTGACCAGTAGCGGAGAGGGATTTACAAAGTATTTTATAGCAATAAATGTGGGAAATAGCCTAGAAGGCTTTACAAGGCTTAAATATTTGTACAAATGTAAGAAAATTAGCCAATAAAGCTTTATAATGAAATAAAATGCCCTCTAGTGATAAAGCTTCAATCTTCGTGATGACATGTAATCTGTCCATCCATTGATATCTGTGCATTGATACCCAACTGATGCAATCTACCCACTAAAAACTGTTCCACTGATATCCACTTATGCAGCCCACTGATACTCGTTAAATAGTGAAAGGTCGGGATGGTCGGGTTTATTACAAGGCGCTTCATATGGCAATAAATGTAAAAAATAGCCTAAAAGGCTTTACAAGTTTTTTAATGACAATAAATGAGCTTAAATATTTGTACAAATGCAATAAAAATAACCAATAAAGATTTACAATGAAATAAAATGACTACTATAATCATCAAGCTCCAATATGCCCCATGACATGTAATCTGTCCACTGATATATGTAATTTGTCCACTGATATCTGCTATCTGCTCATGCAATCTGCCCACTGATAAACTTCTTGGTAAATGGTAAAAGTTCTTATTTAATAGCATGTTATGAGTGTGAAACTGCATGTGAGCGAAGGGACTGACAACGATTAGGAACTAGTTAGAAAAATTTGAGCATGGCTTCGATTGGCAACTTGGAGAATTGTCTCTCCTCTAAGGCAATCTAATCTATGCTAAACTATGCTAAACCAACCGTCGAAGCGAAGAAAAGCAATAAATAATTTCTTTTTCTGTGTTCATTTTAATGTGCTGGGGTTTAAGAGGCTTAAATATGCAAAAGAAGGGGTTTTGATGTAGAGGCTAAACCTGCATGTGAGAGAAATGAAGAACAAGTATCTAAAGAAAAGTTAACATTTTTCAATTTAAAAGATGAATATATCTAAAAATATTATCTCACCTTCAAAACAAACCATAAATTCACTCGTTTATAATTTTTTAAAAGCATAATATAAAACATGTAAATATATAAAACTCTCTCTTTCCTTTGAACTTTCTCTCTCTCTCTCTCTCTCTCTCTCTCTCTCTCCTCCTAATTCTCTGTGTAGCCATAGTCAAGACACCTCATTCTCTCTCTTAATCTCTCTCTCTCTCTCTTACAACTCTTATGTCTTTCCCTCTCTGTCCTCATCCCACTCATTCTCTCTCTTAGTTTATCTCAAGTCTCTCTTTCTCTCCCTCCCATGGCCGCTAGGATTTATCATTCTCTCTCTTCATCTCTCTCTCTCTCCCTAGGATTTGTAATTATTTCTCTCTCTCTCCACCTCTCTCTCTAGAGATTTATTATTCTCTCTCTTGATCTCTCTCTAGGATTTGTAATTCTCTCTCTCTCCTCTTCTCTCTCTACCTAAGATTTATCATTCTCTCTCTTCATCTCTCTCTCTCTCTCTCTCTCTCTCTCTCTACCTCCCTCCCTCTATCCTCTTGGCCGCTAGGATTTGTCATTATTTCCCTCTCTATGTCTCTCTCTCTCTCTCTCTCTCTGAATTCTCTCTCTTAATCTCTCCCTGCCTCCCTCTCTCCCTCTCTCCTTTTCTCTCTCTCGTTTGTCCCTCTTCTCAGTCTTAATCTCTCTTTCTTTCCCTCCCCTCTTCTCTCTCATTTCTCATTCTCTCTCTCTCTCTCTCTCCCTCACTCCCTCCCTCGGTGGCCACAGTCGCAAGAAGTCTCATTCTCTCTCTGTCTCTACCTCCCTCACTTGGTGGCCACGGCCACTAGAAGTTTCATTCTCTCTCTCCCTCTCTCTCTCCCTAAGTCTCCCTCCTCTCTTCTCTCTCATTTCTCTCTCTCTCTCTCTCTCTCTCTCTCTCTCTCTCTCCCTCCCTACTCTCTCCCTCCCTCTAGTAGCCACTGTCACCAGAAGTTTCTTTCCCTCCCTACTCTTCTCTCTCATTTAAGGAGCCACTGTCACCAGAAGTTTCATTCCCTCTCTCTCCCTCTCTCTCTTTCTCTCTCTCTCCCTCTCTCTCCCTCTCTCTCTTTCTCTCTCCCTAAGTCTCTCTCCTCTCTTCTCTCTCTCTCTCTCCCTCTCCCTCCCTACCCTCTCCCTCCCTCTAGTAGCCACGGCCGCCAGGACACCCTCTTCTCTCTCTTAATCTCTCTCTCCCTCTCTCCGCTCTCTCTTTCTTTCCCTCCCTACTCTTCTCTCTCATTTAAGGAGCCCCTCTTCTCTCTCAGAATCTCTTGTCTCTCTCCCTCTCTCTCTTTCTCTCCCTCCCTACTCTTCTCTCTCATTTCTCATTCTCTCTCTCCCTTTGGCGGCCACGGCCGCCAAGAGCCCCTCTTCTTTCTCTTAATTTCTCTCTTTCCCTCTCTCCTCTCCGCCAGAAGTTTCATTCTCTTAAACTTCTCTCTCTCTCCCTCTCTCTCCCTCTCTCTCTTTCTCTCTCTCTCCCTCTCTCTCCCTCTCTCTCTTTCTCTCTCTCTCCCCCTTTCTCTCTCCCTCAGTCTCCCTCCTCTCTTCTCTCTCATTTCTCTCTCTCTCTCTCTCCCTCTCCCTCCCTACTCTCTCCCTCCCTCTAGCAGCCACGACTGCCAAGAGACCCTCTTCTCTCTCTTAATCTCTCTCTCCCTCTCTCCTCTCTCTCTTTCTTTCCCTCCCTACTCTTCTCTCTCATTTAAGGAGCCCCTCTTCTCTCTTTGAATCTCTCTCTCTCTCTCCCCCTCTCTCCTCTCTCTCTTTCTCTCCCTCCCTACTCCTCTCTCATTTCTCATTCTCTCTCTCATTTCTGATTCTCTCTCTCCCTTTGGCGGCCACGGCCGCCAAGAGCCCCTCTTCTCTCTCTTAATTTTTTTCTTTCCCTCTATCCTCTCTCTTTCTCTGCCTCCCTATTCTCTCTCACTTCTCAAATTTACAAACTCAAATTTGAATAAGAAACTAATTGAAATAGAACTCAAAAACTCAATTAAGAAACTAATTTAAAAAGAATTGTAATGCCTACTATAAAAAACCCCTCCTCTAGCTGCCACAGCTGCCAAGAGTTTTCATTCTCTCTCTTTTACTCTTTGAGTTTTCATTCTCTCTCTCTCTCCCTCCGCCCCTCTTCTCTCTCTTAATCTCTCTCCCTCTCTTCCTTCTCTTTCTCTCTTTCTCTCTCTCTCTCTCTCTCTCTCTCTCTCTCTCTCTCTCTTTCTCTCTCTCTCTCTCTCTCTCTTTCTCTCCCTCCCCTCCCTCTCACCCTGGGGGCCGCGGCCGCCAAGACCCCCCCCTCTCTCTCTCTCTCTCTCTCTCTCTCTCTCTCTCTCTCTCTCCCCCCTCCCTGGGGGCCGCGGCCGCCACGACCCCCTCTCTCGCTGGTGCTCTCTCTCCACTCCTCTCGCCGCCCCCTCCCCCTACCCCCGCTCCCCCCTACCCGTGCCGCCCCCTACCCCGTCTCCCCCCCTCCCACATCCCGCCTCCCCCTACCTTGCCGCCCCCTATCCTCGCTCCCTCCCACATCCCGCCTCCCCCTACCTTGCCGCCCCCTATCCTCGCTGCCTCCCCTCCCTCCTCTCTCTCTCTCTCTCCCCTCCCTCCCCTCCCTCTTGCCTCCCCCTACCCCCGCTCCCTCCCCTCCCTCCTCTCTCTCTCTCTCCCTCCCCTCCCTCCCCTCCCTCTCACCCTGTCTCTCTCTCCCTCCCCTCCCTCTTGCCTCCCCCTACCCCCGCTCTCTCGCCTCCCTCCTCTCTCTCTCTCCCTCCCCTCCCTCCCCTCCCTCTCACCCTGGCGACCGCGGCCGCTAGGACCCCCTACCCCCATCGCCCCCTACCCCGCCTCCCCCCCTCTCGCCTCTCGCCTCCCCCTACCCCGCCTCCCCCCCCCTCCTGCCTCCCGCCTCCCCCTACCCCACTGCCCCCGCTCCCCCCTGCTGCCTCCCCCTACCCCCGCTCCCTACCCCGCCTCCCCCCTTACCGCCTCCCCCTACCCCCGCTCCCTACCTTGGTGCCCCCTACCTCGCCTCCCCCCTCCCTACCCCCGCTCCCCCCTCTCGCCTCCCCCTACCCCGCTGCCCCCTACCCCCGCTCCTCCCTCCTGCCTCCCTACCCCGTCGCCCCCCCTCCCGCCTCCCCCTACCTCCGCTCCCTACCCCACCTCCCCCCCCTCCCTACCCCCGCTCCCCCCTCCCTCTTATGCCACTCTCTCCCTGCTCCCTCCCTCCCTCCCTCTTCCTCCCTCCCTCCCCTCTTCCGTCGCTCCTCCCTCCCTCCTTTCCTCCCTCTCTCTCCCCCCTCCACTTCCCTCTTCCTCCTGGAGGCCGCGGCCTCCAAGGCTTCTCTCCTTCTCTCTAAACTTTCTCTCTCTCTCTAGTTCCTCTCTCTCTTTACTGATGTGCATACAATAGGTGTGCAGACTCATCAATAGACAATGAACCAACCAGATAGATATATTTCCGTCCAAAACTATGGACACAATACAAGAGAGACAGATCCAGAGTCCCACCAATGATGTGGTCCTCTGATCTTACCACAAGGTCCTTCTCCTATTTGCTGGCTATCTCTAGACTCGAGCCCGCATGCTCCACCTCGAGCGTCTGTAGACTTTCCATCTAGTGTGTTCTTCTCCACCTTACTGCCTGTGAATTAGCCTAGGTGGGCAGCCCCTGTCTGCAGCACATAGATCCCTGTTCCACTGCTCCAACCTGCTTGTGAATGGCTGCTCCAGAAGATGATGATCTCAACAACCTTCTGCCCTAGAAGACAGTCTAGGTTCAGCCTCTCCCTGGAGCTAAGTCTGTAGCACTCTTTAGGTCTCCTTCACCTCCTGGGAAAAGGCCCAAGGAAGCCCTATCTGCTGCTCCTGTCTGCTCCTCCAAAGCTGCTCTGCTGGATGCTGAAATGAGGCAAGAGCCTCTCCTTTTATAGGCCTAGGGCCTTGCTGAAAAAACTGACCAGTCTGCCCTGATTGGGCCAACTGGACAAACTAGGTTGGCTCAGCCCAACTAGCCCTATATAAGGGCCCTAGCCAGGCCCTTTTGGGCTGCTGCTAGGCTCCCCTTTTCTGCTGCTGGAGACCCTGCTGCAGGCTCTATACCTGCCCATAGACCCCCACTATACTCTGCGCCTTGCTACAGCCCTTTGCCGGCGCCTTGTCCTGGCCCTTTGTCCTGCCCATAACAATTCTAGATGTGCTGCCCACATGACAGCCATGATGTTGTCTATGTGGCAGCCCCTTTCTCTCTTTTTCTGTTGGGTACTACCCTAGGTCTCCCTCCCCCATGCTCTCCTCATATGGGGGCTTACAGATGGGGAGGTGACCGTTCCAACATGTTAGAAAATACCCAACAAAGGGTACACGTAGCGGATGACTTATAGTAATGCCGAGGAGCTCACACAGTGTGCGGTGTGGGTGTGGAATCACAAACTTCTTTACTTATGTGCATACAATAGGTGTGCAGACTCATCAATAGACAATGAACCAACCAGATAGAGAAACCACCAAAATATATATTTCCATCCACAACTATGGACACAATACAAGAGAGACAGATCCAGAGTCCCACCAATGGTGTGGTCCTCTGATCTTACCACAAAGTCCTTCTCCTATCTGTTGGCTATCTCTAGACTCGAGCCTGCGTGCTCCACCTCGAGCGTGGGTAGACTTTCCATCTAGAATGATCCTCTCCACCTTGCTGTCTGGAAACCAGCCTAGGTGGGCAGCCTCCTGCAAGCTAGGTCTGCAGCACAAGGTACTTCTTTCTCCTCCTAACTATAGGCCCAAAGGTAGCCCTACTGCTGCTCCTTTTGCTGGTGGATTGGCTGCTCCAGATGATGATGAAATGACGCCCAGGGCCTCTCCTTTTATAGGCCTCAAGGCCTGCACCAAAAAACCGACTGGTCAGCCCGACTCAGTCTGTCTGAAAACCGACTCCACAGCTCCCCATTTATGGGACTATGGGCTGCCCTTTTGGGGCTCTCATTACAAGGGCCCTTGACCCACAACACTAGGGCTTTGGCCCTCCTTTCAAGGGTAGATGCCCTACTATATATACAGGGTCCAGCCCCCCCCAAAACCTACTACAAACAGTGTGCCTCCATGTCCTAGATCCATCACAATCTGTCCCAGACTGTCTTGCCTTTGCTCCTGCCTGAGCTCCGTACGTGACCCTGAAACCAGTTGTACAACAGGCGTCTGTAATCCGTACAGATCTGCCATGCTTCTGCACTCTCCTGGCCCTCTGTCCTGCCCATAACAGTTCTAGATGTGCTGCCCACATGACAGCCATGATGCTGTCTATGTGGTAGCCCCTTTCTCTCTTTTTCTATTGGGTACTACCCTAGGTCTCCCTCCCCCATGCTCTCCTCATATGGGGGCTTACAGATGGGGAGGTGACCTTTCCAACACCCCCTCTCACTGACACATCTCAGCCCAATGCCAACACGTTGATGAAGATGCTCAAGTAACTCCCTGGTCGTAGTCCTCTGGAACCTTTCGGTGTTGAAATCTTTTCCTGGCTTTGCATCCAGTGGCTCCTGCTCCACCAAGACCGGTTCCCCTTCTGCACACCATCCTGGTACATAGGTCCATCTCTAGTAGCACCTCTTGGTACCACCTCCTTCAATCATGTTCCCGCCTCTGAACTCGAGCAATCCAGCCGTCACGATCTTCCAGTCGTCCCCCTCATAATGAGTGAACAACCTGGAGTCTTCCAGGCACCATGCTTTGAGGGTCTGTTTCAACCCATCCTTCCTTTGGCAAGGTCTGCAACCAATGAATATTTCCAGATAGCCTGGACCATGAACTCTCGCTGAGTTCTCAAGCAAGTACTCTTCTGCGTCCAAGATTTGAAGAAGCACCAATACTTCCCCTTCTGCCTTCGAAGAAGGCCAATTCCTTCCAATCTCTTATCACCTGAGATAGATGAAGAGTAGAATCTCTCCACATCATGCTATAAAGGCTCAAATGCAGAATATCAAATACATACGAGACTGTTGTACTACCTGAATCTTCGCTCTGAAAGCAAACCCTGTACCTCAATGAGGCACCCGCCAAGATCCTGTGTAATCCTGTACTGTCCCCTTCTGAAATCGAGCATCCATCTGACCATGAGACCCCAGGGCTTTCCATGGAATCCACCCTCGTGTCAGTGTCAACAGCTACACACCTGGAAGGTACCAAGCGCTCCATATTGTCCTTCACCTTCACAAAGGCATCTGACTCCTCGTCGACCCACATCTCTATGTCAGACATCCTTACTATGATTTATGGATCAACATATCTGACCTCGGTAACACACAGTGATGTCACCAGGAACAATTCTTCGATTACCACATTTGCTTTGGCCTTTCCCTCTGAACCTAGGTCAGACTCCTGTTTGTTTTTTAGATCCACCTTTTTCTTTCTGCAGTCCTTTGCAAAATGTCCGGGTGTATCACAATAGAAACACTTCTTCTTGTGCTTTCTCTTCAAAGTCCCCTCGTCATCAGAGTCTTCTTTATTGGACTTGCCACTGTTAGGCTTGCCCTTTCCTTTGCCAGTGGAATCCTTCACCAGCATCGCCTTGTCATCTTTATCCTCGTTGTAGAGCTTCTCCCGAGCTTCCTCCTGTAGCAGTAATGGACACAACTCCTCAAATGTCAGAGGTTTGGTCCTCTGTCCTACTGTCATAGTCGTAACAAAGCTCTTGAAACTCCGAGGCAGTCTCCTCAGTACCATCAAGGCTAGATGGCATGAGTCTGTCTTGTGACCAATTGCTACCAACTGATCCCGCACCACCTTAACCTTCGTCAAATGGCTATGTATCGTATCGCCTTCTTCCATATCAAGATTGTAGAGTTGATGCTGAAGAAGCACAATCCGGGAGGTATTGTCTGTCTCATACAGATCCTTCAGGGTGGCCCATGCCTCTACTAACATCTCGGCCAGCTGGATATGCAGAAGAATGGAGTCTGCCGTAGTCCCTATGATTATTGCCAGGGCATGGGCATCTCTTTCTTCCCAAGCTTCAAGCTCCTCTCTGTCTACTGCCATGAGTACCTCCCCTTTACTGTCCACCATGTCCTCCGGCTTCGACTCCTCTCCCGTGGTCAGCTTCCATAACTTCAGAGCCACTAAATGACTCTAGATCTTCACTTTCCAGATCAGGTAATTAGTCCCATCCAGGTTCCCAGACTCTCCAAAGTTAGGGATAGTGAAAGAGAGAAAACTGGAGGAGGAGGAAGGGAAAGCAGGGAATGAAGAGGCTGTAGATGTCGACATCTCTGCTGTATATACCACACAGCAAAGTCAACCAAACTCAATTTCAGTAAACCAGAACTCTGAACACACCTGACTGAACCTGAGTCACCCTCCTTCTTGCAAGGGCACAATCCTCCAGTCGTGGAAGTCGATTCCCTAGAGCTTCTGAATCAGGGTCGTCCTTCAGCAAGGTCCCTGCCTTCAGGCTCCCACACCCGTGATCCTCCTACTTGGGCTTTGATACCATGTTAGAAAATACCCAACAGAGGGTACACGTAGCGGATGACTTATAGTAATGCCCACGAGCTCACACAGTGTGCGGTGTGGGTGTGGAATCACAAACTTCTTTACTTATGTGCATACAATAGGTGTGCAGACTCATCAATAGACAATGAACCAACCAGATAGAGAAACCACCAAAATATATATTTCCGTCCACAACTATGGACACGAGATGGACACAATACAAGTCCCACCAATGGTGTGGTCCTCTGATCTTACCACAAAGTCCTCCTATCTGCTAGCTATCTCTAGACTCGAGCCCACGTGCTCCACCTCGAGCGTGAGTACACTTTCCGTCTAGAATGATCGACCATGCTTGAAGCATATCCGATGGTCACAAAACATTCCATGCACCTGAACCTACTTGAAACAGACTTGCGTGCAAAGTGGAGCCCCCATCCAATAAGTACTTGTTTGAATAACACACCTAGGACATTGTTTTTTTATGGTTGTGCATGACACTAAGGCAAAAACTGTGTTTTATGCTTGATCGACAATGCAAAGCATATCTGATGGGCACAATACTTTGCACACACCTTCAACTAGGTGGAATTGACTTACATGCAAAGTGGCGTGTCCATCCCATAAGTACTTGATCGGATAACATACCTAGCAGTGTGTTGTTTTACGGATGTGCATGACACTAGAGCAAAAACAGTATTTATTGCTTGATCAACCATGCAAAGGATATCCGATGGGCACAACACTTTTCCTACGCCTCAACCTAGGTGGTATTGAAATGTTCTCAAAGAGGCACACCCATCGGATAAGTACTTGGACAAATAACATACCTAAGGGCGTGTTTTTTTATGGATGTGCATATCACTATGGGAAAAACGGTGGATAATGCGTGATCGACCATGCAAAGCATGTCCGATGGTCACAATACTTTGAACGCACCTCAACCTAGTTGAAACAGACTTGGGTGCAAAGTGGAGCCCCTATTTTAGAAGTACTTGTTTAAATAACACACCTAGGATCCTGTTTTTTTACGGTTGTGCATGACACTAAGACAAAAACGGTGTTTTATGCTTGATCGACAATGCAAAGCATATCCGATGGGCACAATACTTTGCACATACCTTCAACTAGGTGGAGTTAACTTACATGAAAAGTGACGTGTCCATCCCATAAGTCCTTGATCGGATAACATACGTAGCAGCGCGTTTTTTTACGAATGTGCATTACACTAGAACAAAAATGGTATTTAATGCTCGATCGACAATGCAAAGGATATCCGATGGGCACAATACCTTTCCTATGCCTCAACCTAATTGACATGTTCTCAAAGGGGCACAACCTCCCCCAAGTACTACACAATCATCGGGATGGCTAGATGGAACAACCTCCCCCAAGTACTACACAATCATCGGGATGGCTACATGGGCACCATTTGTATCAACAATATCACCAGACCTCATCACCGTCTGCCATTCTCCAACATCAAGCTAGCCAAATGATCCAAATGTCAGAACTATTCACTAGCTTGGCCAAGGAAGAATATGCAAGGGAATTGGCCAGGCAGACTGCATCAGAAATTGAAGACCCATTCCAGGCAATCACCATAGAGGTCAAGGCACTTTGGGCATAGATAGATGAGAAGGAGGTAGAAGAAGTGTGCATGAACCAAGCTCTTCAAGCTCAAGAAAAGGTAGTAAGGGGTGTGACCTCCAACCTCCACCAAAGTCAAACAGAGTTGACAACAGTAGTAGAAGCAACGACAATCCTACGGACCTACTATAACTCCTTGACATCTGCACATGCACAATAGATGGAGGTAGTGGCACAAGCTCGACTCACTCTAATTCACAAAGAAGAAGAGCTCCAAGATTGCAAAGACAAGCTTGAAGACATGAATCAATTTTTGGCAGTATGTGCCTTCAGCATTGATGAGCTTACAAGGGAATGCAAAATCTAAAAAGACCAACTTGCTACTGCTCAAGAGGCCAGTACTTCACAAGCACAAGTCTTGGACCAGTGGTCCAATACCACTAAAGACATTCCTCAACAGGCAAAGGTCACCTTGCAAATGAGAAAGCTTAAGGAGGCATATACATCCATCTAGCATCAATACAAAGAAAAAATGAATGAGATGCACTCCCAAAAGATAATCATCTCCAAGCTTGAACTCTAATTGCTAGTGCACAACAATGAGGCATTGGAAGACAACACCAATGAAGCCCCACTACAATGCACAACGGTGGTGTACCAAAAGCTTGTGGCTGCTCTAGAATTAGAAGATCGCCTCAACACACACTTGCTTATCCAATAAAAGCAACTCCAAATCAGGATCATATCTGCTCATCCTACAATCAAATGGAAACGTTCCATGAGGACTAAAACCCTGTGCATAATTTGCCAAGACTTGTCCGAAGATGAGAAAAATGTCTTTTGCCTGTCTACACATGCCGGGTTTATAACACTTAGGATGGCGGATGCTTTCATTGCATATGTATGCCTCATGGGTAGTTCTTGCCTCAGGGTTATTGCAGGATTGTTGCCATTGCTACAAAGGCCATCACTATTATTTGCAAGGCATGACATAAATGACATCCCACCCATGCAGCTGATGATCCCATTGCACTAACAAAAAGAAGTGTCGGAAGATGACAGGGCCTATCTGTGAAGATAGTGGGAGAGAAGGAAGGAAGCTCACTTGTGACTTTCTCACATACATAATGGGGGAATACACACAAATGTGGAGGCTGAAAAGAGTTTTCCTCTTCTTAGTTGTGTAAGCCAAAAAGAACTCTAGTACAAAGAAATAGGAGAACCCTATATGTGGGTCTCAAACCAAACTCAGCTAACTAAGGTGGCATACTAACTGAGCCACAAACTAGAGTACATAAGGATAGCTGTCATCCAACTATTATTCATGGGCGGTGTACCAACCGCATTTGTAGCTAACAAGTCGGTGACATAAATGCACAACGGTCACCCTGGCATATCACGAGTAAAGCTCGATATCTCAACACTCCCCCTCAAGCTCAATCCCAATTCCTGCATACCAAGTAGGTCTCTGAACTTGTGCACCTTCTCTGCACCCAATGCCTTCGTGAATATGTCAACTACCTGATCCTCTGTGCTGACATAGACTAGATCAATAAAACCTAATAGAACCTTCTCCTGCACATAGCACTTAATAATGCACCTCTGCATGGTAGACTGGGTTATTTGCCAAGTGTATACTGCTCATGTTGTCACAATAAATGACAATTGACTGATTCATATCATAAAGTAGCTTATGCAACCAAGCTACCTCACATGCAGCCATTGTTGCACCCCTGTACTCAGCCTCTGTCTTGACAAGGCAATTGTAGGCTGTTTATTGCTGCTCCAAATGACTGCATCACTCCCAAATTAGAACACATATCCACTGGTAGATTGTCTATCAGAAATACTACCAACCCAATCAGCATCATTGTATCCATGCAATTGTATATGAACCCCAGTCTCATAAAATATTCCATACTGTAATGTGGATTTCACATACCTCAGTATGCATCTAGCCGCATCCAAATGCAGTTTCCTTGGAGCCTGCATAAACTGACTTACCAATCCAATAGCATAGCTCGAATCTGGCCTGGTAATAGTCATATAAATCAAACTTCCTACTATGCGTCTGTACATAGTAGGGTCTTCCAGAATCTCACCTGCATCTACGCTCAGCTTCACATTTTGCTCCAAAGGAACTGAAATAGGCTTACAGCCTATCATCCCATATTTGGATAGCATGTCCAATCCATACTGCCTCTGCAAGAGCCGTATCCCATTTGGTGATCTAATCACCTCAATGCCCAAGAAATAACATAGCTCTCCCAAATCCTTCATCTCAAACTTCTGCTTCAATAGCATTTTCACATGAAGGATATCTTCATCACTATCACATGTGATGATCAAATCATCAACATAAATGACAAGCAGCATAATGCCTTTCTTTGTTTTTCTCACATAAAGTGAGAAATCTACCTTGGAAATCTAAAAGCCAATAGTGACAAGATACTATCCTATCTTGTCAGAACATGCTCTAGGTGCTTGCTTCAAGCCATACAAGGCTTTCTTCAACCTGTAAACAAACTGAGGATGAACAACATGAACATAACATGGTGGCTGCTCCATAAACACCTCTTCTTGCAAATCACCATGCAAGAAGGCATTCTTTACATCCATCTGATGTAAAGACCATCCCTTTAATGTAGCCATAGCAATGACTACTCTTACAGTTGCCATCCTTGCAACCGGACTGAATGTTTCTTCATAATCAATGCCATATGTCTATGCATACCCCTTGACAACTAATCTTGCCTTGTATCTATTCACAGACCATCTGCATTGTACTTGACCTTATAAACCCACTTACAACCAATTGCATTATTGTCTTTAGGCAAAGGCACCAATTCCCATGTAGCATTTGCTTCCAAGGCATCCATTTCTTCATCCATGGCTTTCTCCCATTTTTCTTTTCCCATGGCTTGCTCAAAAGAAGTGGGTTCTGGTTCCTATATCACTTTGACCATATAGGCATAGTGAATGGCTGTAAATCCATCATATTTCAGCCTATCCATAGGATATCTAGCTCTGGTAGACTTGTGCAAAATAGGCTCACTTCTAGGTGCTCTGAAAACATCCCTGTCTTTCTTACTCTAGGTGTAACAACAAAAGGAATACCCAACTCATCATCAATGCTCTATTTTGAGCCATTGGATTCACCATCCACATAAGAGTGACCTGCATTCACATCAAACATGGGCTGATCCACCTTCTCTTTTCCTTTTCGTGATACCTGCGTACCATTATCTACATTGCTTTGAGGAGATTCTCCTGATCTCAATCTACCTGTCCATGGCGAAGTATGTGAACCACTACTAGAGGACACTACAGGTCCACTAATATTTTGTGATTGCTGCTGTGAATTCTGTGCAGCATTACCATTTTGTGCATCTACATTAATCATCACATTTACTGGTTTATGCCAGCTGCTCATCTCATCAAAAACAACATCTCTACTCACTGTAAACTTACGAGTAGAAGGGTTATAGCATCTATACCCTTTTTGCTGCAGAGAATAACCAATAAAGATGCACTTCTCAGCTTTTGGATCCAACTTGGACCTCAACTCAGCTGGCACATGAACATAGGCAATGCAACCAAAAATTTTCAAATGAGAAATATCTGGTTTCCTACCAGTATACATCTCCTCTGGCATCATGCCATGTATTGCTACAGTGGGAGTCCTGTTCATTACGGAAACTGCTGTAGCAACTGCTTCAGCCCAATAATAATTTGGTAGGTCTTTTTCATTTAGCATGGCCCGAGATACCTCTCCAATATGCAAGTCCATTTCCTTTCTGCAATTCCATTTTGCTATGGGGTATGACTGCATGAATATTGCTGCTTTATGCCATGCTCCTGCAGGAACCTTGCAAACTCATTTGAGAGGTACTCTCCCCCTCCATCTGACCTTAGGCATTTTATTTGCAAGTTTGTTTCTTTTTCAACCACTTCACTTTTCTTTTTCATAAAATACACCCAAACTTTTCTGCTGTAGTCATTAATAAAAGTGACAAAATAATGACAGCCTCCAATAGATGCAGCTTTAGTAGTCCACACATTAGAGTGGATTAATTCCAATGGCTTCTTACTCTCTTGAACATGCCTAGGAAATGGTTTCCCTACCTGTTTTCCAAATCGACAGGCTTCACATACCTTATGCATTTCTACAACCTTGAATTTAGGCAATCTTGCAACAATATTTTGAGCCTGCATTGATTTAAGTCACTGTACATTAACATGACCAATGCGTTTATGCCAGATATCAATATCTGCAACTACATCGGTCCCATGTACAAACATTGTTGCACTCAATTCAGGCATGTCCGCATCCAACGTAAACATCCTGCCCTTCTTCTTTCCTTTTGCTATCAAGCGACCGTTATTTTTCATATCCTCAACAAAGCATCCATGTGGATTAAATCTGACCTGTGAGCCCCTGCTCAACCATTTAACTAATAGAAACCAGGTTCTTGGTGATGTTTGGGACATGAAATACATCAGACAGGTATTTGTTTTCCCATCCTGCATAGACAAAGGAATTTTACTAATCTACACAATAGGATATGCAGTATCATCACCAGTCTCCACAAATCCTGGTCTTTTTATTTTCTTTGCATCCTACATCCATTTTGCATGACCTGTCATGTGGTTTGATGCACCTGAGTCAACATACCACACATCATTGCTTTCTTCTACATTGTCACAGAATTGGTCATGTGCTGCACCATAAATAGATGCTCATTTCTGTCATCACCCCGTCTACTAGAAGATGCATAATTCCCTTGCTGCAACTTTCCATTCATGATGTCATTCTACTTTTTGTAGAAGTCTTTAGCCATATGACCCATTTTACCACAATAATAGCATTTAACATTGCTGTTTGCATTTTGACCTCTCTGCCATCCACCACGGCCTCTTTGGCTCCCCCTGCCTCTAGAGTAACCACGTCCTCGTCCATAGGAATGGTTCTCTTGATTTTGCTGCATATTCTGATTTCTACCATGGCCTCTAGATCGGCCTCCTCTACCTCTGCATCTACCTCTTCTAGTGTTTGAGTAGAAGACAGTATCTTTTGAAGTTCCTCTTGAAGAAGATGCACCACCATTTCTTTGCTCTTCAGAAATTAGAACAGCAAACAACTCCTCAAAATTAGGAAATTTTTCACGGATGGCAATGGATGTCTGGAACTATGCATAATCCTTTCCTAGACCATTCAAGGTCACAGAAACTAAATCATCATCTTCCACTGGCAACCCAATGGAAGCAAGTGCATCTGCAATTTTCTTCACCTTCATGTGGTAGTCATTGATGCTTATATTTTCTCTCTGCACATTGTGCAACTCCTGCTTGAGCTACATTTTCCTGGCTTGCATATTTGTGCTGTACATTTTTGCCAAAGTATCCCATGCCTCCTTTGGCATACTTGCATCCTGAATATGCACAATCATAGAATCTGAAATACTGATAGACAGCCAGTTTATAACTTTTCTAGCTCTCTCATGCCATCCTTTAAATGCCTGCATTTCCATTGATTGGGAACATTAGGAAGAGCTAGTTCTTCTTCATTTCCTGTAATGAACTCCCAATAGCCTTTTCCCATAAGAAAATTCGTCATTCTAAACTTCCATGCTTGGAAGTTGTTCTTGTCAAGCTTTTCAGTGACAATCTGTGAAAGAGAATCGGATGCCATTACAGAACACTACAAAATATTCTGTCACTACAAAAAACACAGCTTCTGCCTCACACGGGCAAATCTGCAAAACTGATGAAAGTGGTATTTGACCACACAGTCACTTCCTAGTGACGATTTTGCATCAATACGCAATAAGGATGATTCTATAACTCCCAGTATCTTTGCGCACACGCATACGATGCAATTTCTGTGGTAACTTTTCACCAACCTGTAGAGCAGTGGTCGCACAGCAAAAACAGTGCCTGCGAAGAAGTTCTGCCTCCAAAATGGGCCTCGAAACGGCCTGAAATCAGAAAAATAAAGTCACCCACATCATATATTTCCCTCTTGCCACATCGCGAAGGGCGTCTCAATCTGAGACAATGCTCTCTTGCACTTTCCGACTATGCTACCTATAGAGATTTGCTCCCAAACTCGAAAAAGGAAAGCAACACTGGTCCTCTTACCAGGACACCGCAAAATTGGTTTGCTTTCTTGAGCTCCTTACCGTGAACAAGGCTCTGATACCATGTGAAGATAGTGGGAGAGAAGGAAGGAAGCTCACTTGTGACTTTCTCACATACACAATGGGGGAATACACACAAAGGTGGAGGCTGAAAATAGTTTTCCTCTTCTTAGTTGTGTAAGCCAAAAAGAACTCTAATACAAAGAAATAGGAGAACCCTATATGTGGGTCTCAAACCAAACTCAGCTAACTAAGGTGGCATACTAACTGAGCCACAAACTAGAGTACATAAGGATAGATGTCATCCAACTATTATTCATGGGCGGTGTACCAATCGCATCTGTAGCTAACAAGTCGGTGACATATATGCACAACGGTCACCCTGGCATATCATGAGTGGAGCTCGATTTCTCAACACTATCTCACAACCAACTTCCCATATCTAACCACTCTTTCTGCCAATATCATAACCTCACTTACCCTTGCTGCTATCACCCTGTTAACCTTCCTCGAGCTCCATCCTAACATCTATTCCCTCCATTGTCTCTTTGCTCATGCCTCTCACCATTTTCAACTAACCCAACAATCACAAACTTATGAGCCCCTCACACCTAGCTTCTTCCCCTCCCTTGATAATCCTACCCTTGAGGATTACCAAGCTGCTCAAACCATTTGCCCAGTTCTTACCCCCCTCCCCTCTGCTCCCCCTTCTACAACTAACACTCTTCCATATTTCTCCCCCATGTTCGCAGATTCTCTCCCTGCCCTGTCATCACCTTTGACACTACTTGTGCTTCCATCAGTAGAAAATGACACAGTATTTGATTTCAAATATCAGGATCTACCGGATAATCCAATTCATACTCCCATGCCAAGTTCCAATGATGGGTATGATTTTGATGAGATATGTGGGGGTTAAAGGTCACTGTGCCTTTACCTCGGTTATGTACAATACTCAAACACATATATAAATGAATGAAAAAGAAGATTAGGGTAGTTCTCCACCCACCAAAACTTGTGTGGCTCTCTATTTCTCTCTCTCCCTCTTCTGTTCTTGCTTCCGTTGAGAGCACTCTCAACTGGTATCAGAGCCCAAGTGATCTAGCTGAGCGTGCGTGAATGCTTGAAGCTCAGCAGCTCTGTGGGAGGAAGGAGAAGCTCTGTGGGAAGCTTTGTGGGTGAATTTACTTGCATCTGAGTATGTAGAGACCTTGGAGGAACCTTTGGAAAAGTCACTTTGGTTTTGAGAAGTGGTTTTGAGAGCCTATTAAGTGTTTTAAAAGAAAAAGTCGTTTTTTGAGCTTTTCCCTGTTCCGTTCGATGACAGAGACTCCATATTGACTTGTAGAGGCAACTATTGCTTGCTTTTGGTGTCCACTTCACTTCAGGAGCTTGGAAACACCTTCATTCTTGAATCTGGGATCATTTCATTGGATTTCAGACTCACTGTGTCCGTCTCTGCATTTTTTGCCCGGGTGTTGGAACTCAAGTTTGGAGCAACCATTTGTAGATCTGTCAGTTCCGATGGACTCAGGAGGTCCTAAAACTTCTATGTTGCTCATCATTCGCACTCCGGTGGAGTTTACAAACAGCTCTATTTCAAAAAATGTTTTTCAGCCCATGTGTTGGACCCAGTGATTGAGACCACAGTTTCCAAAACCATCTGTCCCATTGCATTTCGGACGCCCAAGAACCCCTACCTAACAGTTCTTGTGCAATTCGGTGGAGGATTTTTAGAGTTATAGATCTCTGTGTATTCGATTTCGTCTCTCTGTTATGCATTTTTCATTCTAAGGTTTTGAAACCTTAGATTTATGCCACATGGCAGTGGATAAGAGTTGACTCCCATTTCTCACTCATCTGTTGGGATTTTGGAGTTCTGGTAGAAGAGAGATATGTGCAGATTTTCTTGTTGAGTCTGATTATGCAATGGCACCCATGTTTTGAGGCATCTCATGTTCTATTTTTAGTAGCGGTCATTACCGTAGGACCATGATTTCTTGAGCATACCTTATGCAGATCACTCTGGTTGCAGTTTGAGCAGTGCGCGCTCATTCGTGGTGTGCATTGGGTTGCTGTGGATGATTTTTAGGCCATTTGGATGCGTTGCGATCCTTATTGGATGCATTGATAGGCCCAAATTGCCTTGTGGGATGCTATTTTTATGGACGCTTTGCACATGGATGCTATTTTATGCTAAGGGACAGCTTTGACACATTGCAGGTGATGCACTGATAGTGCTATGCTCTCTTGGATGAGATATTATTAATGCATGTGCCAGTGGACGGTGTTTAGGCTTGAGTCATTTGGCACTTATTGGCATTTTGGATTGCCATTGCAGTTGGCATTTTCTTTTGGGCCAGATTTGCTCATATGGATGCATAGTATATGCACGAGTCAGATGCATCTTTTGATGCTTTGAGCTTTGAGTTTTGGTGATATTTCACTCTATTGTGGCATACACATTTGGGTGCACTTGGTATTTGTGTGATTCTCTCTTGCAGGCACTAGCATTTGGGATTTTGTTTCATTTGCATCATGGCATCCTCTTCCATGTTTGAAAGGAGTTTTTCAGCATTAAAAAGTTTGATGGGACAAACTTTTCTTTGTGGAAAGAACAAATAAGGGATGTGCTTATTCAAAAGAAGCAGATTAAACCCTTGGCAGGGATTGAAGCTAAGCCTGCAAATATGTTTGAGGATGATTGGAATGAGTTGGATGCATTAGCAAAGTCTACTATTAGACTTCATCTTGTAGAGTCAGTTTATTTCACAGTAGTAAATGAGCAAACTACGAAAGATTTGTGGAAGAAATTGTGTGCCACTTATGAGAAGGAAACTGCCTCTAATAAAGTTTACCTCATGAAGAGGTTGTTTGAGCTGCAGATGAAGGAAGGGGTCTCCATTGCTTCTCACTTGAATGAATTCAATATTATTTTTAGCCAGCTTCAAGCTCAGAAGATGAATTTTGATGTGGAGACTAAGGCAATATTTCTCTTATGTTCATTGCCATCCTCATGGGATACCTTCTGTATAGCTGTCAGTAACTCTGCACCTGGTGGAGTACTGAAATTTGATGATGTTGTGGGTAGCTTGTTGGCCGAGGAGATTAGACGAAAGTCTATGGATGGCAACAAGTAGGATGCAGCCTTAAATGTGCAAAGGGGCAGATCACAATTCAGGGGGAAGTCCCAAGAAAGAGGGAAGTCACGTAGCAAATCCAGGGCACGGAACATTGAGTGTTACCATTGTGGCAAGAAGGGCCATATGAAAAAGGATTGCTACAAGCTGAAAAGAGAGCAAAAGGATAAGAAAAAGAATGCAAATTGGGGTGCAAATCAAAAGGAAGAGAGTCCAAGGAGGACAAAGGAAAAGTGAAGATCGAGGAGATCAATGCAGTCACACATGATAGTGACAATGACGTTCTCTTCATGTCTAGTTTATCTACAGAGTTGTTTACCACTTCAGATGATGCATATTCCTAGGATTGGATTTTGGATTCTGGTGCTTCATTCCATGTTACTCCCCATAGGGAATGGTTCTCCACTTATGACAATGGATAGATAGGTTGTGTGCATCTTGGAAATGACTATGCATGTGACATAGTGGGAGCAGGTGACATAAAGTTTTCTTTTGCAAATGAGTCTGCATTTTTTTTGAAACATGTGAGACATGTGACTAAGCTGACCAAGAGTCTTATTTCAGTGGGTCAGCTAGATGATGCTAGTTTTCACACCACTTTTGGCTTTCAGAGTTGGAAAATTCAGAAGGGCTCTATGCTTTTGGCCAGGGGTGCCAAGTGTGGGACTTTGTATCCCTTACATGTATCAGGGGTATTTGATCATGTTGTTGCAATAACTGAGCAGCCAAGCACTTCTTTGTGGCATTGCAGGTTGGGGTACATGAGCCAAAATGAAATGAAACTCTTATGCCGTTTGGGTTATGTACCGCATTTGAGTTTCTCTGATTTTGAATTTTGTGAGCATTGTCTCTATGGAAAGCAGACTAAATCAGCCCATAAAAGAAGGGGAAAGAAAGAGTTTGAAAAGCTTGATTTGGTGCATTCAGACGTATGTGGTCCCATGCCTACACAGTCATTAGGCGGGGCTGAATACTATGTGACATTCATTGATGATGCAACTAGGAAAGTGTGGGCTTATGCTATAGCTCGAAAGAGTGATGTGTTCCAGGTATTTTAGAAATGGCTGGCCTTGGTTGAGAATCAGTCAGGTAGAACGCTTAAATGCCTACGGACTGACAATGGTGGAGAGTATCTCTCTCATGACTTTCAGCATTTCTGTGATACATGTGGGATTAAGAGGGAGCTCACATCCCCTCATACTCCAGAGCAAAATCCAATTGTAGAAAAGCTGAACCGTACCATTCAAGAAAGGTTGCAATGCATGCTTTCCAATGCAAGTCTTTCTGGTGGTTTTTGGGCTGAGGCAATGAAGACTGCAGTGCATGTGATCAATAGATCACCTAGTAAGAGTTTGGATGGTGGTATTCTTGAAGAGGCATGGAGTGGCAAGAAGCCCTCTTACTCTCATTTGCGTATATTTGGGTGTGAGGCATATGCACATGTGCCAAAAGAGCTTCGAAAGAAGCTAGATCCTAAGTCTAGGAAATGCATCTTTCTGGGTTATGGTGAAAGTGGAGAGATGGGCTATCGTCTCTGGGATCCAGAAGCAAAGAAGATCATACGTAGCCATGATGTGGTCTTCAATGAGAAGAAGATGCATAAGGCACCCATGAGGCATGTGGAAATGAGGAGAATCACTTTCCAGGATGTGAATCCACCTGCATATGTTGATAGACAACAAGCTGTCCATGCACCAAATGTACAAGAAATGGTACCACCAAGTACTCCCACAGGTTTACAATCAAGGGTAGATGATGGTTCATCTATTGGTGGAAATGATGAGCCAAATGTGGCTGATATGCAGGTGGGACAGCAAGCTGAAATGCCCTTGAGAAGATCTTCTAGAGTGTCTAGACCACCTGATAAGTTTATTCCGGGGGTAGACTATGTGATGCTTACTGATTGCGGGGAGCCTTCTTGCTACAAAGAGGCTATGGTGCACGAGGATCAACGCAAGTGGGAGTATGCTATGCAATCAGAGATGAGTTCACTTATGAAGAATAAGACTTGGGACTTGGCTTCTTTGCCACATGGAAAGAAAGCATTGTCATGTAAATGGGTCTACAAAATGAAGGTCACAGGTGTTGATGTGCCTAGGTACAAGGCCTGTTTGGTTGCTAAAGGGTTCAAGCAAGAGAAGGGTGTGGACTTTGATGAGATATTCTCTCCGGTTGTGAAGATGACCACACTTAGATGCATGCTTGGACTAGTGGCAGTAGAGGATATGGAGCTTATGCAGATGGATGTCAAGACAGCTTTCTTGCATGGGGATTTGCATGAGGAAATTTACATGGTGCAGCCGGAAGGCTTTGAAGAAAAGTGAGAGTGCTCTCAACGGAAGTAAGAATGGAAGAAGGAGAGAGGGAGACAAAGAGCCACACAAGTTTTGGTGGGTGCATAACCACCCTAATCTTCTTTTTCATTCATTTATATATGTGTTTGAGTATTGTACATAACCGGGGTAAAGGCATAGTGACCTTTAACCCCCACAACTTCCCACTTAAAGGACAACGTGCCTATAAGGGAGAACAACCAGTGGGCATACTATCCAATGCCCATCAATACACGACAATACTCAAACCGCTGACTAGGTAGACTCTTCGTCAGCATATCTGCAGGGTTATCATCTGTATGAACCTTAACAAGCTCTATGTGCTTGTCCTCAAGTACCTCCCTGATGAAATGGTACCTGACCTCAATGTGTTTTGTCTTTGCATGAAAGACCGGATTTCGTGCTAGCTGAATAGCACTCATGGAATCACTATGCAATGTCGGTACACCTGTATAAATCCCCAAATCTCCCACAAGCCGATCAAGCCATATAGCCTCCTTGCAACCCTCTGTGGCTGCAACATACTCAGCCTCTTTGGTAGACAAAGCAATGCACTTCTGTGCGCGAGACATCCATGACACTGCACCACCTGCAAAGGTGAACACATAACCAGAAGTGGATCTCCTACTATCCACATGCCCTGCATAGTCTGAATCTGTGTACCCAAGTACATGCATGTCTCCTCTACCAAAGCAGATTCACATCTCCTTGGTACCCTTCATGTACCTCATGATGCACTTAACTGCCTCCCAATTCCTCTTTCCTAGATTCGCCATATACCGGCTAACAACTCCCACTGCAAATGCAATGTCTGGTATAGTAGCTATCATAGCATACATTAGACTCCCAACTGCTGATGCATAAGGAACCTTGGCCATCATGGCCCTTTCCTCATCTAATTTGGGACTATCTGTATGACTCAGTTTCACATATGGAGGCAATGGAGTACTCACTGCCTTCTTCCCCTCCATATTGAAACGTTGCAATACTTTTGTAACATACTCTTTTTGTGAAAGCCAAAGGAGTTTCCTACTTCGATCATGCGTGATGTGCATACCAAGAATATGACCTGCAAATCCCAAATCCTTCATATCAAAGGCCTCATGCAACTTGGCCTTTAATGCATCTAGCTCATAAGTATTCTTGCTAGCCAGTAGCATATCATCCACATATAGTGCCAAGATTATCAGGCTATTATCCTTATCCCTTTTAGTGTAGAGGCAGTGATCAATTTCACTCCTTCTAAAACCCTGAGACCGAATGAAAGCATCAAACTTCTGATACCATTCTCTAGGCGCTTGGTTAAGACCATAGAGACTCTTCTTCATCTTGCAAACTAAATGCTCTTTGCCCTTTTCTTCAAAGCCTTCCGGCTGCACCATGTAAATTTCCTCATGCAAATCCCCATGCAAGAAAGCTGTCTTGACATCCATCTGCATAAGCTCCATATCCTCTGATGCCACTAGTCCAAGCATGCATCTAAGTGTGGTCATCTTCACAACTGGAGATAATATCTCATCAAAGTCCACACCCTTTTCTTGCTTGAACCCTTTAGCAACCAAACGGGCCTTGTACCTAGGCACATCATCACCTGTGACCTTCATTTTGTAGACCCATTTATATGGCAATGCTTTCTTTCCATGTGGCAAAGAAACCAAGTCCCAACTCTTATTCTTCATAAGTCAACTCATCTCTGATTGCATAGCATACTCCCACTTGCATTGATCCTCGCACATCATAGCCTCTTTGTAGCAAGAAGGCTTCTCGCAATCAGTAAGCATCACATAGTCTACCCCTGAAATCAACTTATCAGGTGGTCTAGACAGTCTAGAAGATCTTCTCAAGGGCATTTCAGCTTAGTGTCCCATGCATATCAGCCACATTTGGCTCATCATTTCCACCAATAGATGATCCATCATCTACCCTTGATTGTATACCTGTGGGAGTACTTGGTGGTACCATTTCTTGCACATTTGGTGCATGGACAGCTTGCTGTCTATCAACATATGCAGGTGGTTTCACATCCTGGAAAGTGATTCTCCTCATTTCCAAATCCCTCATAGGTGCCTTATGCATCTTCTTCTCATTGAAGACCACATCATGGCTGCGTATGATCTTCTTTGGTTCTGGATCCCAGAGACGATAGCCCATCTCTCCACTTTCACCATAACCTAGAAAGATGCATTTCCTAGACTTAGGATCTAGCTTCTTTTGGCACATGTGCATATGCCTCACACCCAAATATATGCAAATGAGAGTAAGAGGGCTTCTTGCCACTCCATGCCTCTTCAGGAATACCACCATCCAAACTCTTACTAGGTGATCTATTGATCACATGCACTGCAGTCTTCATTGCCTCAGCCCAAAAACCACCAGAAAGACTTGCATTGGAAAGCATGCATTGCAACCTTTCTTGAATGGTATGGTTCATCTTTTTTGCAACTGGATTTTGCTCTGGAGTACGAGGGGATGTGAGCTCCCTCTTAATCCCACGTGTATCACAGAAATGCTGAAAGTAATGAGAGAGATACTCTCCACCATTGTCAGTCCGTAGGCATTTAAGCGTTCTACGTGATTGATTCTCAACCAAGGCCAGCCATTTTTGAAATACCTGAAACACATCACTCTTCCGAGCTATAGCATAAGCCCACACTTTCCTAGTTGCATCATCAATGAATGTCACATAGTATTCAGCCCCGCCTAATGACCATGTAGGCATGGGACCACATACATCTAAATGCACCAAATCAAGCATTTCAAACTCTTTCTTTCCCCTTCTTTTATGGGATGATTTAGTCTGCTTCCCATAGAGACAATGCTCACAAAATTCAAAATCAGAGAAACTCAAATGCGGTACATAACCCAAATGGCATAAGAATTTCATTCCATTATGGCTCATGTGCCCCAACCTGCAATGCCACAAAGAAGTGCTTGGCTGCTCGGTTATTGCAACAACATGATCAAATACCCCTGATACATGTAAGGGATACAAAGTCCCACACTTGGCACCCTTGGCCAAAAGCATAGAGCCCTTCTGAATTTTCCAACTCTGAAAGCCAAAAGTGGTGTGAAAACTAGCATCATCTAGCTGACCCACTGAAATAAGACTCTTGGTCAGCTTAGGCACATGTCTCACATGTTTCAAAAAAAATGCAAACCCAGTTGCAAAAGAAAACTTTATGTCACCTGCTCCCACTATGTCACATGCATAGTCATTTCCAAGATGCACACAACCTGTCTTTCCACTGTCATAAGTGGAGAACCATTCCCGATGGGGAGTAACATGGAATGAAGCACCAGAATCCAAAATCCAATCCTGGGAATATGCATCATCTAAAGTGGTAAGCAACTCTGCAGATAAACTAGACATGAAGAGAATGTCATTGTCACTATCATGTGTGACTGCATTGATCTCCTCGATCTTCACTTTTCCTTTGTCCTCCCTTGGACTCTCTTCCTTTTGATTTGCACCCCAATTTGCATTCTTTTTCTTATCCTTTTGCTCTCTTTTTAGCTGGTAGCAATCCTTTTTCATATGGCCCTTCTTGCCAGAGTGATAACACTCAATGCTCCATGCCCTGGATTTGCTACGTGACTTCCCTCTTTCTTGGGACTTCCCCTTGAACTGTGATCTGCCCCTTTGCACATTTAAGGCTCCATCCTGCTTGTTGCCATCCATAGACTTCCGTCTAATCTCCTCGGCCAACAAGCTACCCACAACATCATCAAATTTCAGTACTCCACAAGGTGCAGAGTTATTGACAGCTATACGGAAGGTATCCCATGAGGATGGCAATGAACATAAGAGAAATATTACCTTAGTCTCCGCATCGAAATTCATTTTCTGAGCCTGAAGCTGGCTGAAAATAATATTGAATTCATTCAAGTGAGAAGCAATGGAGACCCCTTCCTTCATCTGCAGCTCAAACAACCTCTTCATGAGGTAAACTTTATTAGAGGCAGTTTCCTTTTCATAAGTGGCACACAGTTTCTTCCACAAATCTTCCGTATTCTGCTCATTTACCACTGTGAAATAAACTGACTTTGCAAGATGAAGTCTAATAGTAGACTTTGCTAATGCATCCAACTCATTCCAATCATCCTTAGACATATTTGCAGGCTTAGCTTCAATCCCTACCAAGGGTTTAATCTGCTTCTTTTGAATAAGCACATCCCTTATTTGTTCTTTCCACAAAGAAAATTTTGTCCCATCAAACTTTTTAATGCTGAAAAACTCCTTTTCAGACATGGAGGAGGATGCCATGATGTAAATGAAACAAAATCCCAAATGCTAGTACCTGCAAGAGAGAATCACACCAAATACCAGGTGCACCCAAATGTGTATGCCACATAGAGTGAAATATCACCAAAAAACTCAAAGCTCAAAGCATCAAAAGATGCATCTGACTCATGTGCATATACTATGCATCCATATGAGCAAATCTAGCCCAAAAGAAAATGCCAATAAGTGCCAAATGACTCAAGCATAAACACCGTCCACTGGCATATGCATTAATAATATCTCATCCAAGAGAGCATAGCACTATCAGTGCATCACCTACAATGTGTCAAAGCTGTCCCTCAGCATAAAATAGCATCCATGTGCAAAGCGTCCATAAAAATAGCATCCCACAAGGCAATTTGGGCCTATCAGTGCATCCAATAAGGACCCTAATCCTCCAAATGGCCTATAAATCATCCACTACAACCCAATGCATACCACGAATGAGCATACACTGCTCAAACTGCAACCAGAGTGATCTGCATAAGGTATGCTCAAGAAATCATAGTCCCACGGTAATGACCGCTACTGAAAAATAGAACCTGAGATGCCTCAAAACATGGGTGCCATTGCATAATCGGACTCAGCAAGAGAATCTACAAATATCTCTCTTTTGTCGGAACTCCAAAATCCCAACCGATGAGTGAGAAATGGGAGTCACACTTATCCACTGCCATGTGGCATAAATCTAAGGTTTCAAAACCTTAGAATGAAAAATGCATAACAGAGAGATGAAATCGAATACAAAGAGAGGAGTTGACACACTATGATGAGCAACATAGAAGTTTTAGGACCTCTTGAGTCCATCGGAACTGACAGATCTGCAAATGGTTGCTCCAAACTTGAGTTCCAACACCTGAGCAAAAAATGCAGAAACTGACACAGTGAGTCAGAAATCCAATGAAATGATCCCACATTCAAGAATGAAGGTGTTTCCAAGCTCTTGAAGTGAAGTGGACACCAAAAGCAAGCCATAGTTGCCTCTACAAGTCAATACGGAGTCTCTGTTATCGAACGCAATAGGGAAAAGCTCAAAAAACGACTTTTTCTTTAAAAACACTTAACAGGCTCTCAAAACCACTTCGCAAAACCAAAGTGACTTTTCCCAAGGTTCCTCCAAGGTCTCTACATACTCAGATGCAAGTAAAGTCACCCACAAAGCTTCCCATTGAGCTTCTTCTTCCTCCCACAGAGCTGCTAAGCTTCAAGCATTCACGCACGCTCAGCTAGATCACCCGGGCTCTGATACTAGTTGAGAGTGCTCTCAACGGAAGCAAGAATGGAAGAAGGAGAGAGAGAGACAAAGAGCCACACAATTTTTGGTGGGTGCAGAACCACCCTAATCTTCTTTTTCATTCATTTATATATGTGTTTGAGTATTGTACATAACCAGGGTAAAGGCACAGTGACCTTTAACCCCCACAAAAAGGGCAAAGAGCATTTAGTTTGCAAGCTGAAGAAGAGTCTCTATGGTCTTAAGCAAGCGCCTAGAGAATGGTATCAGAAGTTTGATGCTTTCATTCGGTCCCAGGGTTTTAGAAGGAGTGAAATTGATCATTGCCTCTACACTAAAAGGGCTAAGGATAATAGCCGGATAATTTGTGGATGGCCATAACCTGAAGGTTGAAGTAGCTAAAGAGATGTCTGGCATGGCACTGCTGCCAATCTAGTTAGCATGGAGATTTCTCTTTGTGATGACTGTCATAAAAGAGATTTGCACCAATTCCATTTTGAACCAGGAGGAGACCTCATGATCTCTACTCTCCAGAGGACTTTTATTCCACTTAGCCGACTCCTCAAGGGCCTACCCCTGCAACTACCCTTGGCCAAACTCCTCTCGAGCCTAGCATTGTGACTACCCCTTAGGGAACTCCTTTGCTAGCAATCCATGGCTTCATCGGGAGTCCCGACGAGTTTGTCACACAAATGATAGATGCGGAGGCATTGAGATTTTTCTCTCTGCTATCCTGGAGGACCTCAGCTCTTCCCTCTCCTACACTGACAGCTAGACCTACTCGACAGGTGTCCCCTCTAGCCCCTTCGACCGAGGGGTCATCACTTGGTCGTATGCATGGTAAGGGAAGGAAGAGTAGGAAGGGTCGAACCTACTATGCTGACTTGGGAGATGTAGATGAGTCAGCACACTCACATTCCTATAGGTCTCCACTTGGCCATGAGACCCAGTACCAGTCAGGTCCCTTGCCCTCTCCCACTCCCTTTGCTACTCCTCGCTCCGTAAGTGCTCATAGTAGCACCCCTTACTCTAGCTATGCCACTCCCATGACTCCTCCTTTCTTGCTCGAGGACCTGTACTGTGAAATCACTAGGGCTGGAGAGATAATAGAAAATAAAAAGGACTCAGAAGTGCTAGCCACCATGAGGCGGTTGATGAGCCACCACTTCAAGAGCTGCACAGCTACTAACAGGTAGTACCAAGATGACGAAAAGAAGAGGTCAGTCATCGATGAATTAAAAAAACAGTACCCTAACCCCCCAAATTGGGAGTTCAATGAGGATTACATGCGAGAGCGCATGTGTCCTGTCTTGAAGCATCATAGGTGAACCTTGCGTACTTCCATTGCAAAGGGGAAGGCTAAACCCAGCAAGGCAGATAGGGACCATCCCAAAAAGTTTGAGAGTCTGAGGAGGAATGCAAGGAGACAGCTGGACAGTTGGCGTTTGAGGCATGGGTGGTAAGTCTACTTCTTCTTATTTAATTTATTATTCTATTTGTTTTATTACATATTGCATGCACCTTATCTAACTCCCATAAATTGGGCTCATAGCAAACTGTGATGGGTCACCTTTCCACAAACAAAGAGGTGAGATGCATGTTCCACATAGGAGCGAAGTTGTGGTTTATTGAGATGGAGGCCATGGGAGCGACAGTCGATTGGGCTGAGGTGACTGCTCACACGATAGAAGTCTACTCCTACTTGTAATCTCACTTTTTAAATTGTTTTATTCTATAAGTTCCAATCTGATTTCCAATTAATATGGTTTCACTCTTAGGGTGCAAGCTCGAATGTCCCATCAGTGGAGGTGAGTGGCGGTGATGATGAGGGATTTGGCTTACATAGCTTTGACGAGGGCTAGGGATCATGCGTAGCTCACGAAGGCGAGGGATCAAGCCAGTGCAACTACGATGATGATGAGGATAGCGACAACAATTCCAATGAGCAGTAGTAGTAGTAGTATTAGAAATGGTTTGTATATACTTCGGCATGTATATGATTTTGTATGTCAGCTGGTTTGAGCGATTTTGTATCACCCTTTTTGAAAGGGTAATTTGTAACAAATAATGTTGTATATCTTTGGCAGGTATATGCTTCTGTATCTTGGCTTATTTGAGCGATTTTGTATCACCCCTTTCACAAGGGAAATTTTGTAACAAACAAGGTTTGAGAGTTTTATCTCACTTGTGTGCTTGTAAACAATCTTTTGTAATTACGAAAAAAAAAACATTAGCGAGGCAAAATAGGGTTTGTTGTGGCCCTGTTTAGTCCCACTAATGTGTTTTTTAAGTTTCTATTAAGCGTTGCTATATAGTGACACTTTACCAATGTTGCTATATAGCAACCTTTACCAGAGTCACTATATAGCGACGCTTATATAGTGACATTTCTTTTTTGATGCTAATAGTGACGTAAATACCGACCTTTGGACCCATAAAAAAGAAACCTTTTAGTGTAAAAAAGGTCGGTATTTCCATTGAAAAACGGTCTGTTCCTTGTAGTGAGTGCTCTCCCTATGCTGCCTTGATAAACTTACGCTAGAAGGAAAAAAAACCTTATGCACAAGAACTTCCATCCCTGTGACTAGCTTTGTGGAATAGATTGATGCCACAATGTCAGACTCTCCCCTTCCTTGCGTTATTGCCCATGAATATAGAGACACCAAGTACAAACTAAGGAACAAAATTCAAATTAGACAATTATGCAAGTGAAATGATAAACCATAGCACACAAAGAGAAAAAATTCATAAACCAACACTATATTAGAGAATTTGGGAAAATCCCAATTCCCACGAAATAAAATATAGTCACTTCAAAAGTAAAATTTGATGTTTTTTATTGAAACATTAGCTCCATTGAGGACCATGCACAATACTTTCCCAATTCCTAGAAACCCAAGCAAAAATCTTCCGTATGTTGCTATGGCAAAAGGCCTTAATAGATGTGAACATGGCTCCATGGCCAAAAAATTTGTTGATTTGCTAGTGAAAGAAAGATGTTTGTTGTTTCGTATGCATCAAAACCACAAACAAAAGCCAATTTATAGATGTTGCGTTAGGAAGATTCATTGGAGTAAATTAAATTGTAGTATTGATATATGCAATAGGATTGTTATATTAGATCTTTGACATCCATCATATAATTGTGGTCTTCAAAAACAAAATTAAACTTGCAACAACTGTTAATTTTTATTTGGTATATAAGATGTATCAAATTAATGTCAAATGCATATGTTTATGTTGATAAATTGCAGTATTGACATATGTAATAGGATTATGGTAGAGCTTTGACATCCATCATATAAATGTGGTGTTCAAAAACACCGTTCCGTGACAATAGAGCTCATGAAACTCTGCATCACAACAGAGCTATAATCAAAACCATTGACACATAGCCAATTTTGCACCACATCGTTTAACATAATCATTAACAATTCCATACTAGTATTCATACTCACAAAGTAGCTCATCTCCGAAGAAGATATCCTTTATGGTTTGCACAGTAATGTAGCCATGGGCACTCAAATTTCCTTGTGACTTTTGAGCCCAAGGTGGTAGTTTAGGGATGTATACAAATATAACATTTGTTCTTTCTTTATAATACATTGAGCTATTTATATATCTAGCAATGTTTCCATACAATACATCTCCCACAATACATTTCACATCTATCAATGGCTCAATGAATGGATCTTCAAACATTCCATAAGTCTTCATCCTTGGGAAAAACTTGAGGAGAGATCTCCAAGTATCATAATCATACTTTGGACCATTATATACCATCAAATCTTGTTTTTCTTAATGCTCGTATGTACAAAAAGACCATATCCTGCCCCAGGTATTGTTGATTTCTTTACTTCATAATGGATGCCATCCATTTCGAACACATGCTCAATGGATATGGGCAATTTATGTTTCCATAAGCCATTGGATGCAGGATCAAAATTTGTAATAAGATAGCTCTTCAACTTTTCAGAACAATCTGAAACACCTATCATATGTTTAAAATCAAAGAATCATTCTTTTAGTGGAGGAATACAAACTCACATCACAAAGCACATAGCATTTTTTGGACAAGGTACTAACTCAATGTCTATTAATTCTTTCATAAAACAAATTGAAACATAATGTTTTGCTTATCGAATCTAACCAAATAATAACTCATGAAGCAAAATAGAATCACCACAATCTATATCAAATTTTGTAGGGAAAATGCAATTTTATGCTGGATTAACACAACCCGTGTAAGGCGAAACATCAATGAACACTATTCTTACTGGTTTGCATTCCTCTTTAAAACAACACCACACTCTCATTAATGGTTTAAACTCCGCTTCCACATTCATCCTATCTGGTCGAATGATTCTACTCTTTGTATGCTTGTGGCATGCCATCGCACCCCAAACCATGAAGAAATGTAACTTTCTGTTAACATGATGCTCCAAAGTGTCCAGCATGTGTTGCATCATGCCCTTTTCTCCTGCAGTGGACCAAATGCCAACATGGTAGTGATTGAGCAACCATTGTAGAAACTCTAAACACCCAGGACGGAGAACAAGCCAGTGCTTCCCATTGTGCAAGATCATATGTTTATTCGACTTCGAAAAACAACGCTCGAGCAATAACCCTTTCAAATCTATTATCACTGCTAGTCTTATTTTTGTTATCACCTCTTTTGACATTATTTCTTAGGGTGACATTATGTCTTCTCCTTTACCTTCTAAGATTTCTTCCTGCACCTTGGCTTCATACAATGACATTGCATCTTCTCCTTTACCTTCTAAGCTCGCATTCACATTTGTCAATGGAACATTAACTGCAGACATTGCATCCTCAACATTTTCAATCAACCATGTTGAGCTTGGAACTTGCATGCTAATGTTCAAATTAGGCACATAATGAATCATTGGATCAAGTGTCACATGTACAGGCAATGCTTCTAGTGATGTGAAATTGAGATGGCCAATATCTGTTGATAAACAAGGAAATGCAATTCATAAGTAGAAACAAACTGAATATTGAGATGGAAAACCAAATTGTCAAACTTTAGGTTGTGTGCTCTCAATGCAATTTGTTTGTGTGAAAGCATTCATGTTTTTCTTTTTCAAAACAAAATTGGAATACTAAAAAAAAGAAAGCATTCATGTTCATATGCTTAGTATACCCCCTAAAGTTGTTGAATCTATACCCTTTCAAGTTATTTTAATCCCCAAAACTACATATCCTTACAATGCCAAAAACCTTTCCATAATAGATAGAGTGGAGTCCAACATTATCTAGCATTGCCCGAGTGTTCCCACTAAGAAAAGATTTGGCCAAGCAGCCAAAACATATTTGAGCATTCATATGAAGTGAATAAGGATAGAAACAACAATTTACACTAATTCATTCATCACGATCAAGACTCAACACACTTTTTAACATTTATGAACTCATAAATAAATTTGGATGTGTATCACACTCCAAAGGTATTACAACATGCAAACACATCTTTTCATGAAATATAGAAAATTAAACATATTCAAGAATACATATGAATGTTTGAATTATGGCAATGAGATAGAATGAATTTCCAAGTAATATTAAAAGATCTTTGGAACAAAATTAATACATCATCTGGAGAATATAGCAAGATAACATATGGAAAACACGAACACCATATAAAAGGACAATTTCAAGGACCTGTTGCTTCCTCTTCTGTTTCCCAAAACTTTGAAGCGTGTTTTTGTAAATGCTCACGCTGCTCTTCATTGAAGGGTTGAATCTCTTTTTGTCCTGGTATGGTATCAATTTCTTTATCCCCTCCACCTTCAATTGTATCATCTTCTTTTGATACCCCCTCTATTGCCAATATTGGTTCTTGCAAGCCAGCCCATTGTCGAATTTCATGATTATTGTAAGCATACGTGCAACATATACTTTCAACCTTTGCCAACTCCTCATAAGTCTCAATAACTAAAACAACACGCCTCTTACAAGAAAGAGAATCTATTGTAGCAAGTCCCTCAGAGAAAAAGTCCAATACATACTCATCTTCTCGACAGAAACCCATGATCATGTCTTTCATGATACTTGAACGTTTTCTTTTCAAGGATAATTCAATGTCAAATTCATCATCATCCTCCTCCTCATCATCATCCTCATCACCTAATTCTTCTGCACCACTTGATTTTTCATATTTTTCATCTGCAACATATATTGATGGCTTACATTGTGCATTGGTATAGCGCTCAATATCGTTGAAATGCTTTTCCTTGCTTACCAGTACACAGGCAATTAAGCCATCCATAGATCCAGTGACAAATATATCTGTAGTTTCAAAATTAAGGCAACCAAAGTGTATTTTATATTGTCTGCATGTCTTATTTAATGCATTCTTCAAACATGATACATGATCCATGGTCAAGGACACCACAAGAAGGAATTGCACTGGGGGAGAAGAGATTGTCATCAAGCTTTTCAACAAACACTCAAAGTGATCCTCATTCCAATTTCTACTTCTGCTTGGTCCATACATTACATCCAAAAAGGCAACCCCTATTGCCATTGGCTCTTGGTACACATTATGTATAAATTCCATTGCCTCCATGTTTGAACTGACTGTGTAGAACCTCCAAGGCCGGTCCATGACTTGCACCTTCACTTTGTCCCATAATCCACCTCAGATACCCCTTTGCAGCATAGCCATGCACAAACTCCCATGGATTAAGAATGGCACATGTGCCAATCTGTTCTGTGACAGTCATCACAAAGAGAATTCTCCAAGATAACTAGATTGGCAGCGAGGCAATTCTAAACATCCATTTAACTACTTCAACATTCAAACTATGAAGGAGCCATCCAAAAACTCTCATGGATTAAGAATGGCACTGGTGCCAATCTCATTTATGCTTTGAACATAACTAGATTGGCAGTAGTGCCATTCTAAACATCCCTTTAGCTACTTCAACCTTCAGGCTATTAGGGAACCATCCACAACCTCTCATGGATTAGGAATGGCACAGGTGTCATACTCTATTAGAATGGAACTAGTGCCAATCTCTTTTGTGACAGTCATCACAAAGAGAAATCTCCAAGTTAGCTAGATTGGCAGCAGTTCCATTCCAAACATCCCTTTAGTTACTTCAACGTCCAGCCTATAAGGGAACCATCCACAAACTCTCATGGCTTAAGAATAGCACATATGCCAATCTCTTTTGCGATAGTCATCACAAAGAGAAATCTCTTGGATTAAAAATGGTAGAGGTACCATTCTCTATCAGAATGGCATTGGTGCCGATCTCTTTTGTGATAGTCATCATAAAGAGAAATGTCAATGTTAACTAGATTGGGAGCACTACCATGCCAAACATCCCTTTAGCTTCTTCAACCTTCGGATTATGAGGGAGCCATCCACCAACTCCCATGGATTAAGGATGGCACTAGCGCCAATCTCAGTTGTGCTTTGAATATAACTAGATTGGTAGCAGTGCCATTCTAAACATCCCTTTAGATAATTCACCTTTCAGTTCATCCACAAACTCTCATGGATTAAAGAATGGCACTAGTGCCAATCTCCTTTGTGACAATCATTTCAAGCAGAAATCTCCATGTTAACTAGCTTGGTAGCAATGCCATTCTATACATCCCTTTAGCTACTTCAACCTTTAGGCTATAGGGGAGCCATACACAAACTCTCATGGATTAAGAATGGCACATGCCAATCTCTTTTGTGACAATCATCACAAAGAGAAATCTCCAAGTTAACTACTTTGGTAGTTGTGTAATTCTAAACATCCATTTAGCTACTTCAACCTTCAGACTATGAGGGAGCCATCCACAAACTCTCATGGATTAAGAATGGCACAAGTGCCAATCTCATTTGTGATTTGAACATAGCTAGATTGGCAGCAGTGCCATTTCTAAACATCCCTTTAGCTACTTCAACTTTCAGGCTATGAGGGAGCCATCCACAAACTCTCATGGATTAAGAATGGTAAAGGTTTCATACTCCATTAGAATGGCACTGGTGCCAATCTCTTTTCTAACAGTCATCACAAAGAGAAATCTCCAATTTAACTAGATTGGCAGCATTGCCATTCGAAACATCCCTTTAGCTATTTCAACCTTCAAGCTATGAGGGATCTATCCACAAACTCTCATGGATTAAGAATGGCAGAGGTTCCAATCTCTTTTGTGATAGTCATCACAAGGAGAAATCTCGATTCATGGATTAAGAATGGCACAGGTGCCATTCTCTATTAGAATGGCACTGGTGCCAATCTCTTTTATGACAGTCATCACAAACAGAAATCTCCATGTTAAATAGATTGGCAGCAGTGCCATATTAAACATCCCTTTAGTTACTTTAACCTTCAAGCTATGAGGGAGCCATCCACAAACTATCATGTATTAAGAATGGCACTAGTGACAATCTCTTTTGTGCTTTGAACATAACTAGATTGGAAGTACTGCTGCCTTTGGAAACATCCCTTTAGTGACTTCAACCTTCAACCTATGAGGGAGCCATCCACAAACTTTCATGAATGAATGGCAGAGGTGCCACTATCTATAAGAATGTCTCTAGGGCCAATCTCATTTGTGAATATCACAAAGGGGGTCACATCAATACCCACAGAAGGTTAGACTTTAAAAATCTCCATGTTAACTAGATTGGCAGTAGTGCCATGCCAAACATTCCTTCAGGGACTTCAACCTTTAGGCTATGAGGGAGCCATCCACAAACTCTCATGGATTAAGAATGTAAAAGGTAGCATTCTCTATCAAAATGGCATTGGTGCAAATCTCTTTTGTGGCAGTCATCACAAAGAGAAATCTCCATGCTAACTAGATTGGTAGTAGTGCCATGCCAGACATCTGTTTAACTACTTCAACATTCAAGCTATGGCCATCCACAAACTTTAATGGATTAAGAATGGCACTACTGCCAATCTCATTTGTGCTTTGAATATAGCTAGATTGGTAGCAGTGCCATTTTGAATATAACTAGTTTAGCTACTTCAACCTTCAGGGATGAGGGAGCCATCCACAAACACTCATAGATTAATAATTTCACTAGTGTCAATCTCAATGAGAATGGCATTGGTTCCAATCTTTTTTGTGACACTCATCACAAAGAGGATCAGTGCCATGCTAAACATCCCTTTAGTTAAGAGGTGACATAACTGTATTGGCAGTAGTGCCATACTAAACATCCCTTTACCTACTTCAACCTTTAGGCTATGGGGGAGCCATCCCCAAAATCTCATGGATTAAGACTGGCACTATTGCCAATCTCATTTATGACATTCATGTCAAAGAGGATCACATTAGTGCCCACTGAAGTCTAAATTTTATAGCTTGGCTCTCAAGATTGGCAATAGTGCAATGCTAATCATCCCTTTAGCTACTTCAACCTTCATGCTATGAGGGAGCCATCCACAAACTCTCATGGATTAATGAATGGCACATGTGCCATTCTCTTTCAGAATGGCACTGGTGCCAATCTCATTTGTGACAATCACCACCAAGAGAAATCTCCATCTTAACTAGATTGGTAGCATGCCATTCTAAGCATACCTTTAGCTACTTCAACCATTAGGCTATGGGGTAGCCATGCACAAACTCTCATGGATTAAGAATGGCACATGTGCCAATCTATTCTGTGAAAGTCATCACAAAGAGAATTCTCCAAGATAACTAGATTGGCAGCAGAGCAATTCTAAACATGCATTTAGCTGCTTCAACATTCAGACTATGAAGGAGCCATCCACAAACTCTCATGGATTAAGAATGGCACTCGTGCCAATCTCATTTGTTCTTTGAACATAACTAGATTGGTAGCAGTGCCATCTGAATATCTTTTTAGCTACTTCAACCTTCAGGCTATGAGGGAGCCATCTCCAAACTCTCATGGATTAGGAATGGGACATGTGTCATACTCTATGAGAATGGCACTAGTGCCAATCTCTTTTGTGACAGTCATCACAAAGAGAAATCTCCAAGTTAACTAGATTGGCAGCAGTTCCATTCCAAACATCGCTTTAGCTGCTTCAACCGCGAGACTTCAAGCCTATGAGGGAACCATCCACAAACTCTCATGGCTTAAGAATGGCACATATGCTAATCTCTTTTGCGACAGTCATCACAAAGAGAAATATCTTGGATTAAGAATGGAAGAGGTACCATTCTCTATCAAAATGACACTGGTGCCAATCTCTCTTGTGACAGTCATCACAAAGAGAAATGTCAATGTTAAGTAGATTGGCAGCAGTGCCATGCCAAACATCCCTTTAGCTTCTTCAACCTTTGAGTTGTGAGGAAGCCATCCACAAACTCCCATGGATTAAGGATGGCACTGGTGCCAATCTTAGTTGTGCTTTGAATATAACAGATTGGTAGTAGTGCCATTCTAAACATCCCTTTAGATAATTCAACTTTCAGTCCATCCACAAACACTCATGGATTAATGAATGGCACATGTGCCATTCTCTTTCAGAATGGCACTGGTGCCCATCTCATTTGTGACAATCATCACAAGCAAAAATCTCCATGTTAACTAGATTGGCAGCAATGCCATTCTATACATCCCTTTAGCTACTTCAACCTTTAGGCTATGGGGGAGCCTTACAAAAACTCTCATGGAATAAGGATGGCACGTGCCGATCTCTTTTGTGATAGTCATCACAAACAGAAATCTCCAAGTTAACTACTTTGGTAGCAGTGCAATTCTAAACATCCATTTAGCTACTTCAACCTTTAGACTCTAAGGGAGCCATCCACTATCATAAATTAAGAATGGCACTCGTGCCAATCTCATTTGTGATTTAAACATGACTAGATTGATAGTAGTGCCATTCTAAACATCCCTTTAGCTACTTCAACTTTTAGGCTATGAGGGAGCGATCCACAAACTCTCATGGCTTAAGAATGGCAGAGGTTCCATACTCCATTAGAATGGCACTGGTGCCAATCTCTTTTCTAACAGTCATCACAAAGAGAAATCTCCAATTTAACTAGATTGGTAGCAATGCCATTCCAAACATCCCTTTAGCTATTTCAACCTTCAAGCTATGAGGGAGCCATCCACAAACTCTCATGGATTAAGAATGGCAGAGGTTCCAATCTCTTTTGTGACAATCATCACAAGGAGAAATCTCAATTCATGGATTAAGAATGGCATAGGTGCCATTCTCTATTAGAATGGCACAGGTGCCATTCTCTATTAGAATGGCACTTGTGCCAATCTCTGTTGTGACAGTCATCACAAAGAGAAATCTCCATGTTAAATAGATTGGCAGCAGTGCCATACCAAATATGCTTTTAGCTACTTTAACCTTCAAGCTATAAGGGAGCCATCCACAAACTATCATGCATTAAAAATGGCACTGGTGCCAATCTCTTTTGTGCTTTGCACATAATGAGATTAAAAGTACTGCCTTTCTAAACATCCCTTTAGTGACTTCAACCTTCAAGCTATGAGGTGCCATTTTCTATTAGAATCGGTTTAGGGCCAATCTCATTTGTGACAATCACAAAGAGGGTCACATCAGTACCATGTTAACTAGATTAATAGCAGTGCCATGCCAAACATTCCTTTGGAAACTTCAACCTTCAAGCTATGAGGGAGCCATCCACAAACTCTCATGCATTAAGAATGTAAAACGTAGCATTCTCTATCGAAATCGCATTGGTGCAAATCTCTTTTGTGGACAGACATCACAAAGAGAAATCTCCATTCTAACTAGATTGGCAGCAATGCCATGCTAGACATCTCTTTAGACCTTCAAGCTATGGCCATCCACAAACTCTCATGGATTCAGAATGGCACTGGTGCCAATGTCATTTGTGCTTTGAATATAACTAGCTTAGCAGCAATGCCATTCTAAACATCCCTTTAGGTACTTTAACCTTCATGCTATGAGGGAGCCATCCACAAACTCTCGTGGATTAATGATAGGCACATGTGCCATTCTCTATCTGAATGGCACTGGTGCCAATCTCATTTGTGACAATCATCACAGATAGAAATCTCCATGTTATCTAGATTGGTAGCAATGCCATTCTAAACATCCCTTTAGCTACTTCAACCTTTAGGCTATGGGGGAGCCATCCACAAACTCTCATGGATTAATAATGGCACATGCGCCAATCTCTTTTGTGATAGTCATCACAAATGAAATTCTCGAAGTTAAGTAGATTGGCAGCAAAGCAATTCTAAACATTCCTTTAGCTACTTCAACCTTTAGGCTATAAGAGAGCCATTCAAAAACTTTCATTAATTAAGAATAGCTCAGGGACGAGTCTCTATCAGAAAAGCATTGTACTAATCTCTTTTCTGACTTTGGCTACTTAAACCTTTAGGCTATGAGTAAGCGATCCATAAACTTTCACGGATTAATGAATGGCAGTAGTGCCAATCTCATTTGTGACAATCATCACAAAGAAATATCCATTTTAACTAGATTGGTAGCATGCTACAATCATCAAAAAGAGAAATCTCCATTCTTGGATTAAGAATGGCATAGGTGCCATTCTCTATCAAAATGGCACTGGTGCTAGTCTCTTTTGGGACAATCATCACAAATAGAAATATCCATGTTACCTAGATTGGGAGCAGTGCCATGCCGAACGTCCATTTAGCTACTTCAACCTTCAGGCTATGAGGGACATTGGTGCCAATATCTTTTGTACTTTGGACATAACTAGATTGGGAGCAGTGCCTTTCTAAACATCCCTTTAGCTACTTCAACCTTTAGGCTATGAGGGAGCCATCCACAAACTCTCATGGATGAATGAATGGTACAGCTACCATTCTCTATCAGAATGGCACTAGTGCCAATATCATTTGTGACAATCACAAAGAGGGTCACATTTGTACCCACTCAAGGTTAGAGTTTACAAAATTGTTCAGTTAACTAGGTTGGTAGCACTGCCATGCCAAACATCCCTTTAGCTACTTCAACATTCACGCTATGAGGTTGCCATCCATAAACTCTCATTGATTAAGAATGGCACTGGTACCATTCTCTATCAGAATGGCACTCGTGCCAATCTCTTTTGTGACAGTTGTCATAAAGATAAAGCTCCATGTTAACTAGATTGGAACTAGAGCCATGCCAAACATCCCTTTAGCTACATCAACCTTTAGGCTATGAGGGAGCCATCCACAAACTCTCATGGATTAAGAATGGCACTAGTGCCAATCTCATTTGTGCTTTAAATATAACTAGATTGGCAGCAATGCCATTCTAATTATCCCTTTGGCTACTTCAACTTTTAGGCTATGAGGGAGACATCCACAAACTCTCCTGGATTAATGAATAGCACATGTGCCATGCTCTATCAGAATGGCACTGGTGCTAATCTCATTTGTTACAATCATCACAAAGAGAAATCTACATGTTAAGTAGATTGGCAGCAATGCCATTGTAAACATCCCTCTAGCTACTTTAACCTTTAGGCTATGGGGTAGCCATCCACAAACTCTCATGAATTAAGAATGGCACATGTGCCAATCTCTTCTGTGTCAATCTTCACAAAGAGAAGTCTAGAAGTTAACTAGATTGGCAGCAGTGCAATTCTAAACATCCCTTTACCTACTTCAACCTTCACGCTATGAGGGAGCCCCATCCACAAACTCTCATGGACTAAGAATGGCACTCATGCCAATCTCATTTGTGATTTGAACATAACTAGATTGGCAGCATTGCCTTTCTATCCATCCCTTTAGCTACTTCAACTTTCAGGCTATGAGGGAGCCATCCACAAAATTTCATGGATTAAGAATGGCAGAGGTTCCATACTCTATTAGAATGGCGCTGGTGCGAATCTCTTTTCTAACAGTCATCACAAAGAGAAATCTCCAATTTAACTAGATTGGTAGCAATGCCCTTCCAAACATCCCTTTCGCTATTTCAACCTTCAAGCTATGAGGGAGCCATCCACAAACTCTCATGGATTAACAATGGCAAAGGTGCCAATCTCTTTTGTGATAGTCATCACAAGGAGAAATCTTGATTCATGGATTAAGAATGGCACAGGTGCCATTCTCTATTAGAATGGCACTGGTGCCAATCTCTTTTGTGACAATCATCACAAAGAGAAACCTCCATGTTAAATAGATTGGTAGTAGTGCCATACCAAACATCCCTTTAGCTACTTTAACCTTCAAGCTATAAGGGAGCCATCCACAAACTATCATGCATTAAGAATGGCACTGGTGCCAATCTCTTATGTGCTTTAAACATAACTAGATTGGAAGTACTGCCTTTCTAGACATCCCTTTAGTGACTTCAACCTTCAGGCTATCAGAGAGCCATTCACAAACTTTCATGGATGAATGAATGGTAAGGGTGCCATTCTCTATCATAATGGCTCTTGGGCAAATCTCATTTGTGACAATCACAAAGAGGGTCACATTAGTACCCACTAAAGGTTAGACTTTACAAAAATTTCCATGCTAACTAGATTGGCAGTAGTGCCATGCCAAACATTCCTTTAAGGACTTCAACCTTAATGCTATGAGGGAGCCATCCAAAAACTCTCATGGATTAAGAATGTAAAAGAGCAACCACAAATCCGATGATACAATTCTGGAGTAATTTTAAAACGTAATCTACACTCATCCCAATTTTTTAACATTAAAGAAGGCTGTTTTGCCGATATAAACATATAAAGTTCTTCTTGTAGTGCAGCATCTCTCTTGATCTACATAGCTCATCCTTCAATATCAAGAATCATGGCATCAATCTTTGTTTTAGCTATGACTACTCTACCTTCCTTAATGTCATTTTGAATTTGACCAATTTGATCATCACTCCATCCATGCAAGCATCTAAACATTGAGACTGTGGGTTGCCTACGGCATTTTCCATCTTGTGAATATTTGCCTGCAATGTAATCCTCAAGGATGGAGATCCAACCATCATAAATGGCATCGCTTGTGATTATCATATGTACATCCTTCGTGGCAAATCTATTGCCCAATGTTACCTTGCCAGTGTCAATGAAAGTCTGCAAAATATATGAATCCATTAGAATGCAATAATTAAGAAAACCGACTTGTAAAAAATGATTCATAATTAAAATCTGTACTTACATCCCAATTCTCACGATCTGGATGTCCTTTTGCAAGCCCTTGTTGTGCTTTCTTGGGTTTGTTAAAGAGAATCCATTGTCCCCTCACCTGTTTAAGTATATCAATGTATGGAGATTGTCTCAAGATATTTTGAGACTCCAGGTCTGCCATCTTTGATATCTCCACACAAAAGCGTGTGGGACAATTCACTACAATCCTCACCTGGCGGGTGCGGTAGTAGTTCTTTCTTTGGGCCGTGCTGTTATCATCATTAGATGTGAATATTTTAGCAGCATATATTGAATGTTGTCCAGATAGTATCCAGTAGTGGCACTTGGTTAAATCCTTTTTATCTACCCTTTCCAGGGGCTGCTTTGTTTCAGGATTGAAAGGCATTAAATCCGCTACAGCAGCAGGAGGCCTAGAGTTATAATTGAAGTTTGCAGCAAGCTTCTCCACATGCTCTTTGTTCAACCCTCTATATACATAGCTTGGAGGAGCTTTTTGACATCTTGTAACTAGAATTGAAAATGTTGCATGCAACCCGAATGGGTAGTATTTTTCATATTCCACCAAGCCTGATGGTTTCTTTTGCCCTTTTTTTCCTATGACCTTTTCACTTGGCTCCAATTCACTACCACTGCTTCTTTCCACAACTACTAGCATACCCTCTGGAGGTGTTCCTTCTTGTGGTACATCAACTATAGTTAGCTTTCCTTTCTTTGCCCCTTCTCCGCTACCACCTGGTGCTTGAACCATAGTCGATTTACCTTTCTTTGTTCCTTCCCCACTATCTTCCCCACTCTTATGCTTCTTTAATGTTGCTGAAACTTTGCGATATGATTCAATGATTGTTGTCACTGTGTGAATTTCATTTCCATCAATTGATTCAACACTTATCCAACCTCTTGAGTGCATGTTGTCATCTACATCAGACTTCATACGAGATGCTTCATAATCACTGGGATCCAATAGAAACTTCTTATTTTGATTTATAATGATCAACAATCCAATATCTCCCTCTTTTCCAACCACATCTTTAGTGATTTGATGTACCAATCCAACACAAGTGTATGCACTTTTATTAGGTAACAAAACAAATAAGTGAACTCGTGTCAACTGTGCTCCCTCAATACTATATATGTCAAAGTACCAAGGTATGCTTTTTTCTGCAAATCCACTTACAACTTTCTCAACCTTCTTCACATTTGTGTCTTTCCTATAAAAGACCCAAGCAATATACAAAATATCATCTTTATAATCTTTAATGTTAGACAAAACACATTATCGATAAACATATTTGAAATAGAATCTAGAATTGACACTAGACATAGTAGTAGATTTGAGAAAGTACTAGATTCTAGGGAGATTTGGCCACACTAGGGAGATTTGGCCGTGCGGCCAAATCTTATGGGCTTCTTTTAAAGCACTGGAAGGGGAGGTTTGGATGTGTGGCCAAATCATATGGGCTTCTTTCAAAGCATCAAAGTTTGGGGAGATTTGGCCTTGTGGCTAGATCTTGTGGGCTTCTTTCAAAGCACTAGGGTCTGGAGAGATTTGGCTGTGCAACCAAATCTTGCTAGCTTCTTTCAAATCAGTCAAATCTTTCTAGCTTCTTTTAAATCACTTGGGTTTAGGGAGATTTGGCCGTGCGGCCAAATCTTGCTAACTTCTTTCTAATCACGAGGGTCTATGGAGATTTGGCCGTGTAGCTAAATCTTTTCAAAGCACGAGGGTTGGGGATATTTGTGTGCAGTCAAATCTTGGTAGCTTCTTTCTAATCACAAGGGTCTATGGAGATTTGGCCGTGCGGCCAAATCTTGCTAGCTTCTTTCTAATCACGAGGGTCTATGGAGATTTGGCCATACTGCCAAATCTTTTCAACGCACCAGGGTTTGGGGAGATTTTTATGTGGTCAAATCATGCTAGCTTCTTTGTAATCATAAGGGTCTATGGAGACTTGGTCGTGCAGCCAAATCTTTTCAAAGCACCAGGTTTGGGGAGATTTGGCCGTGCAGTGAAATCTTTTCAAAGCACCAGGTTTGGGGAGATTTGGCTATGCAGCCAAATCTTTTCAAAGCACTAAGGTTTGGGGAGATTTGGCTACGATGCAAAATCTTTCTAGCTTTTTATAAGTCACGAGGGTTTAGAGAAATTTGACTATGCGGCCAAATCTTGCTAGCTTCTTTCTAATCACAAGGGTCTAGGGAGATTTGGCCGTGCGGCCAACTCTTTTCAAAGCAACAGGATTTGGGGAGATGTGGTTGTGATGCCAAATCTTTCTAGCTTCTTTTAAATCACTTGGGTCTAAGGAGATTTGGCCATGTGGCCAAATCTTGCTAGCTTCTTCTAATCACGTCGAGGCAGATTTGGCGGCCAAATCTCGCTATCTTCTTTCTAATCACGAGTGTCAAGGAAGATTTGGTTGTGTGGCCAAATCTTTTCAAAGTAGCAAGGCTTAGGAAGATTTAGTTGTGATGCCAAATCTTTATAGCTTCTTTTAAATCACCAAGATCTAGGGAGATTTGGCTGTACGGCCAAATGTTGTATGTTTTGAAAGAAGCCAAAAGATTTGGCTGCATGGCCAAATCTCCCCATTTAAAATTTAAAATTCAAATCTTAAGATTCAAATTTCAAATCTGAAAATTTAAAAATCTTAGATTCAAAATTTAAAATTCAAAATTCAAAATCTTAGATACAGAATTCAAATTTCAAATTTGAAGATATGAAAGTCAAATCATATACTAAAGACTCTACTTTCAAATCACACTTCGAGATTCCTACTTTTACAAGACTCTTTCTTTCAAATCGTGGTGTTCCGAAATGGAGAAAATGGAGAACATGTATGAATTAGATACACTTTCGATTTCTTTCGTTTTCTTACTTGGATGATTGAGTAGCCATTGTCGTTTGTGAGCTTGTGCTCTTTGGATTTCAAGAAATTGTAGGAGCTGAGGGAATTTTGTCCAAAGGGGATTTCGTGAAGAGGGGATTTCGTGAGATTAACTCGAAAAAGGACAAGCTTCAGATTGTTGTTGACGACACGGAAGCCTCACTGACAGTCACGCTGGCGAAGAAGAATGGGCCTGCTGAGGGCTACGAACTTGCCACTGAATAACTGTGAAGAAAACCTGTGCGGAGGAAAAGCAGAGCGGCGTTGAAACTGTGCTATGGAGGAGGAAAAGCAAAGCGGCGCTGAAACTGTGCTGCGAAGGAAAAGAGTGGCACAGGCAGCCAAAACTGTGGTAGCACAGTCGAAACTGAGGACGAGGATGGCAAAGGAAATTGTGGTAGCGCAGGCAGTCGAAACTGTGGTAGCGCAGCCGAAACTGAGGACGAGGATGGCAGAGGAAACTGTGGTAGCGTAGGTAGCCGAAACTGTGGTAGCGCATCCGAAACTGAGGACGAGGACGGTAGAGGAAAAGAGTGCAGCGGAGGAAAAGAGGGCGAGGAAGGCGCCGAAACTATGGTAGCATAGAAGGTCTTAACGGAGTGGCACGGATGAAAGGACAGAAGGACGTGAAGGAGGAGGACGGAAGGACGTGAAGGAGGATGAGGACGGAAGGAGGACGAGGATGGTAGAGGAAGAGAGAAGGACAACGAGGACGAGGAAGGCAGGAAATCCCCCAAAAATAGGCTCTGGGGGAAAGAAAGCAATCCCCCCAAAAAAGCATGCTTTGGGGGGGAGGGAGCAATCCCCCCAAAAGCATGAAGAGCCCAAAAAAAAAAAAAAAAAAAAGACCTCTTTCTAATCCAACTATTGTGTGTGGAATCTATGGAGAATTGAATTGGTAATGGAATTTTAAAACCTACATAGTTAAGTACACATTGCTAGGACAAAACTGGGATGGGGAGCCTCCCGGAACCTCTTATTTTGACATAGTTTTGAACTTTTTTGCTTGCAATTAGCTAAGCAAGGGTGGAGGAGTGTTTTCCAAGAACTACCCCATCTAAGACGTTGTCCTAAAGCTCTCAAACCACCCTAGGTACACATTGGAGATCTAGGAAGGGAGAGAACAAGGTGAGCCTAGCACTTGATCCCCCATGAAGACGAATTCAATTCCTTCTCATAGGTTTACTTTTTATGCTTGGTTTAAAAGGTTTGTTTAGCTTTGCCTTTTAAAGTTTTGGTTTTTTAATAGTTTTAGATTTTCTAGTTTGCTTTTAAAGTAATAGTATGATTTTAAAGTGTAATAGTGTGAATCATGAAAAGCATGTACGATTTTTTTGAAAGTAGGATCTCTACATTTGAATTTCAAAATTTGAAACTTGAAACTTGAAATTTGAATTTTTTATTTTAAATTTTGAATTTTGAATTTTAAACTTTAAATTTTAAATTTTAAAATCTGGATCTTCAATTTTTAAATTTAACGTTTGAAGATTTGTCCATGTGGCCAAATCTTCCTAGAAGATTTGGCCATGTGGCCAAATCTTCCTAGTGATTTGAAAGAAGCTAGCAACATTTGGCAGCACGGCAAAATCTTCCCAAACCATAATGCTTTGAAAGATTTGGCCACACGGCCGAATCTCCCAGAACCTGGTGATTTGAAAGAAGCATGCAAGAGGAGGTTGCACAGCCAAAACTCTCCATACCCTAGTGCTTTGAAAGAAGCCTACAAGATTTCGCCACACGACCAAATCTCCCCAAGTTTGAAAGAACGCCACAACCAAATCTTCTCAGTGCTTTGAAAGAAGTCACCGAGGTCTCGAAGGATTTGGCCGTGCATCCAAATCTTGCTAGCTTCTTTGAAAGCACCAAGGTTTGAGCAGATTTGGCTGTGTGGCCAAATCTTATTGCTTCTTTCAAAACACTAGTGTCTTAGGAGATTTGTCCATGTGGCCAAATCTTGTTGGCTCCTTTCAAAGCACCAGGGTCTAGGGAGATTTGACCATGTGGCCAAATCTTGTGGGCTTCTTTCAAAGCACCAAGGTCTAAGTAGATTTGGATGTGTGCATAAATCTTGATGGCTTCTTGAAAGCACCAGCATCTCGGGAGATTTGGTTGTGTGGACAAATCTTGCTATCTCCCTTTCAAAGCACCATGGTTTGTGAAGATTTGGCCATGTAGCCAAATTTTGCTGCCTAAAATTCAAAGCACCAAGGTTTAGGAAGATTTGGTCTTGCAATGAAATCTTGTAAAGCATTTTCATCCTAAGTCACACCATCGGATATCAATATTGAACTATAACAAATGCTATGTACTATGCAGGTGCCACATTGAAAGTGGGGGTTAAAGTCAACTTGCTTGTCAATGGAAAGATTGTTGCCATTGGGACAATATTCTCTACATCACATGATGACATGTGCCAAGGTGTGCCCTTGGGAGAAAACAATGTGTCGGTGGCGATCGATATTTGTATGGATGAAAGTGCACTTCTTCCATTTCCTACAATGGATGCATTCTTAGTCTATGAGGCTTTGGGTAGTGTTGTTCGTTGGAAAGCACGATCAATGAGTTGTGTGGACAATGTCAATGGAGCTATTGTACCAATGAATGATATAACATTAGATACCATTGACGTTGAACCTCTATGTGAATATGATGAGTTTTCCATTTGAGAATCATGGAAGGACAAGAAAGTCTTAATATGGGATGAGCAGAAAACCAAGAGCATTGCAGAGGGTGTTGTTTTGTCGGTCTACCCATTTGAACCTATAAATTTTGAGATGCTTGGTGAAGGTAATCTAGGTGTGGGAATTGAAAAGTATCATAGTGATGTATCAGGCATCGATACCATCCACTTAATAAAATGGCCCATTGCACAAATAACCTTTTTAGATGGAACTTCATTAAGAATCAATGACACCATGAATTCTTCAAGTGGTTCTGGGAAAAAGCACATGGAAGATGAGGATCCACCAATGGAAAAATCCACAAAAAAGAGGCGTTACTGCATGATAAAGAGAAAAGCTAAAAAACATGACATGCCATTAGCATCATCTAGACTCACAAGGGATGCAGTCATAAAAGTATCTATGATTGATTGTTGTAAACAAAATTGTTGTCAATTTGCCGATCGTCAAATGATATCCAAATTACGCATAGAGTATTGGGGCCAAAGTTTGGAGGCTCGCACCAATTATGTATATGACACTCTTGGGGTTGCTTGTCGAAAAGATGACAATGGGTAGTTCAAATATGTCTTTTCATTGAATGGTATTCAAGTTTGTTGTAGAGCATGGTATGAAATGCATGGTATTCCAAAAACAACATTTTATCGATACAGGGAGCAATTTGAAATTGGTATACGAAGGTGCATACATGGTAATAAAGGAATCATGTGGAGAGGTTGGGACCACACAGAACTGGGTAGAGCCATAATCCAAGATTTTGTGGATAACAATTCTGAGCGTATGCCACACAAAAGTAGAACACTTCAGGATGGATCAAGGGAAACACAGTTGGTGATACCGGATGTATACAAGCAGGTTGATATTCTCTATGAAATTAACATGCAATTAAAGCATAGTTTGGGTTGTAAGGAGATGTCAACTTCCACATTCAACCACATATGAAACTCTGAATTCAAGCATGTAACTTTGTCAAAAACAAGTGAATTCTCTAAGTGTGGTTTATGTAGTGCAATCAAGGCTCAGCTTGTAGCGACAAAATGCCAAAATGAACGTAATAAGTTGATGGAAGATAGAAGAAAGCACATGTTACAGCAAAAAAGTTGTAGAAATGTGTACTACACTTGGCACAGATTTTCTGAAATGTATCCTCAGACATACTTGTGCATTATCCATGATAAGATGGACCAAAAGAAGATAGCCATCCCTAGATTACGCAATCGTTCAAAGGACACAGACAAATCCTTTCAGCTCCCAGTGGCTTTGACTGGCATGATAACACATGGACATGGTCAAGGACGTTATGGTCACTTTTCTTTATCCTTATGGCCATCGGATCCTAACTTCACAATTGGTTCATTGGCTTTGTGTTTGAGAAACTCGGGGGGGTCACTATATATAAACCCTCTATACCACGTGTGTTCAAGGCCTATTTCTAAAATCCCTTATCTGTAACTTTTTCATTAATAAAATGTACCCCTTTTCTATACAAATCTGTAAATTTTTTCCAAAACTATTTTAAATAGTCCCTTATGTATATTTATTTTTGTAAATTTTAGAAATAAAAAATATCCTTCTGTTGAACTCACGTGATAGGGTTACATATGATGAGTGACCCCCCCAAGTTGAGAAATCGTTTAAGATTTGATAACCATGCACTTGGAGATTTGGTACATGATGGGATGCCAAGGTCTGACAATGCTCTGCTAAATGCACTAACCTCAAGAGAAGCATTGGATTCTCACTATGTTTCTAATGGCAAGCAACAACTTGATCTTGGAGCAGTGGGTGGAACATTCAAAGACCTTGGACTTGGAAGTTCCCATCAAGAAAATCCTTATAAGAAACTACCCGAACACCTATTGTTGCAGTTGGATAATTGTGGTTCTGAAAACAAGAATAGGTACTTGTTTGCATACCTATCATTACTTGTTGCTCGAGGGATTTTCAAGTCAATTCAATTGGGATTCTTGATGGTTGGGCATACACATGAGGATATTGATGCAATGTTTAGCAGGTTTTCAGAGAGGTTAAGAACTAGCCAAACATTGACATTTGCACATCTCATGGATACTTTTAGACAATGTGAGGAGTCTTCTCCAATGCCATTTTTGGTAACGGAAGTCCTTGATTTCAAGAGCTATGTTGATGGATGCCTATGCAATGGGAAAGATTCTTTAGTGGGACACTCAAAGCCTCTCCAATTTCGGTTCTTTATGCGAAATGAAGTTCCTATCATGCAATATAAAGTGCATCCACGATCATTAGATTGGCAACCAAGTGAAGGTGGCATTGAGTTGTGGAAGAGACATCCGGATGGTCATCCAATGCTACCAAGTGGAGAGCCACCTTATGTAACCATGTTCAAGTATGTGAAGGATCACTTAGATGTGATAGTTGGTATCAAGGAGTATGTACGCTTTTGGGAAAAATGGGCACACTTGCAAGGTCCAGAAGCATCTTTCACAAAGTTTTACAAGCCAGTAGTGAAGTACTAGAAGAGCATGATTGATGAGCTTGATAAACCAAACAATAGTGTAGAGGGCATGTACGAGAGATTTTGGCCAAAGACGCAACATATTGATTGTGTGCAAGTAGTTGATAATGAAAACGATGAGTTTCAAGGAATTGAAGAGTTGAATGATCATTACTCTGGACCTCAAAGGAAAAGCCCAAAACAATCATTTGATCCAATGGTTGATGTACAAAAAGGACACTTTCTTTTGGTCCGACCAGTAGAAAAAATTTACCCAATTTGGCTAGGCATTGCTCAAACTGATGTACAGAAGGATAATAAATCTAAACATTTCAAGAAGGTTTTCATACAATATTGGGCACCTATATGCAAAAGACACAATGCACAAATTGAGGAGGTATATGCAGATTGTTGGAACAAGGTTTGGATGTGCAATAAAGGTGATCCTCCACGTTGGGAATCTGTTGATGCTATTGTATGGTCATGGGTTCCAAAATGTAACCTCTCAAAGAAGGTTTCCTCAAAGAGCAACAACCTCCCCATCAAGGTGAAGATACCAACCATTGCACACAAGCAAGCTTTATCCAATTTGTCTCATAGAATAGATTATGACTCTGATGCTGACTCTACAATGGAGTGAAGGTACTTGAAAAGCATGACTTTTTTTTCCTTGCACAACAATAATTTAATTGAATACTGACAAATATTTGGAAGGTATGACATTGATCTTTTTTCTTTATCTTTTTTTTTGCAGACCATTGCTTTGTGGTTGCAAGTTGTGCACACTCGACAAAATATCAAGGACTAGTGTTGCATTCTTACTTTTTCTCCAACTAAACTAAAATGGTGTTTTTGAACACCACCTTTTTTCGAGAAGAGGCAAAAAATGCTTCGTTAAACTCAAACATATGATGTTTGTTTCTCAGCTAATGCAAAACAGGCACACTCCAAATTGTGAGTTTCATATACACGGCCAAACCTAGGGAGAAAGTCAATAGAGTGCACTCAATGCATTGTAATTGTAACCCCTCAAAAAATACCATGCATTGGTCGAAACCTCAACATTTGACATTTTATTTATGTTGATGCAAACCATGCACATTTGCGAGATTTGGATGGACTACCAAATCTATGGGAAAAATCAATGAAAAACATTGAATGTTACATAATTACAACCCCTCAAAAGTTCCCAAATTATCAGGATTTTCCCAAATTCTCTAATATGGTGTTAACCCAACTATAACGATTTGTATCATGCATTGATTACCCACTATCGTCACTCTAGGAAGTTTTTTCTTCCTTATTTTCCTTAGCTCCCTGCTCTATATCTTCTTTGACTTCCTCTCCTACTGCCTTTTCCCTCTTGTTTTCCTTTCCATTTTCCTCTCCCATACTATCACCCCCTACCATCTCCCACTCTAAGGTCCTCTTTCCTCTTACTCGGATACATCCATTAGAATGTATTTGAGTAGAGGGGCTCTTTACTCAAATGAGACTCAAATACACCTTATGGTCATGCGTTACTTAGAACTAAGAATGGGTCAAGCATAAACAAAACATAAAGTGTTGATAAAAGCATCGAAATCTAAGATTGAAAACTTTCCACAATTGGTAGTATGTCCGCAAGATCTAAACACTGAATATGCTATTGTAATCTTACATGACATTGTAATGAAAAATAAAATGTTTGCCCCCAATCCATCCCCTCATCCTATAAATCCTAGTGCCCATTTCACCTTCTATTAGATTTATTTTGAACCATCAGAAATCATCACAAAGTAGGAAGGTCTTTGGGCCCTTGAGCTCTTTAGAGTGGGGTTGATTTCTTGCTCATTTCTTACACTCTTCAATGACATAAATCCCTAATTTGAATCCTATAGTTACTCAAAGGCCTAGATTAAGATCCAGGATAAGGAATCTGGGTGGATATCACCTTCTAAGACTTTGTTGACATGTTTAAGAAGCAAAGAAACTCTATGTGTTCTTGTATGTTTCAACATGTATGAAGGTGTGTTTTGTGTGGCCTCATATTTACAACCGACTCCTTGGATGTTATCTTCACTCCCTGCTTGCACACATATCATATGCTGCATGCAACAATACACTTTTTTGAGCATAAGGAGTGCGTGTTGTCTTCTTGCAAGAAGTCTATTTCTGAGGACTGGGTTATAGCAATGGGATTCAAAAAACCAAATAAGTACGTATGGAGTTTCAATTATTCACTTTTGTACTTATAACAGAGTACTAGTATAGTGCTTATATAGTACTAAATTGTTTCAATACCAAGATATTACTATATAAAAGTACTACAAACCTAATACTATTATAGTATTATTATCATAGTACTAAAATAGCATGACAGTAGTAAATACATAGTACTATTATAGTATTAAAAAGTACTATTATAATGTAAATATAGTACTCTGTTACAGAACTATAAACATAGTACTATTACAGTACTAAGTAGTACTACTATTACTACTAATGTAGTATTTTGTTATATAACTGCCAACCTAGTACAATACTACATACTAAGATAGTACTCCCTTGCAGTACTAATATAGAGTGATATATGTTGTACACCACAAGTTGCACTAACACATGGGTTTTTTATATGTAGATACTACATTTTTTCTACGAGATGGGAAGGTCATGCTGGCTCTAATTCAAGCATGAGTTAACATTGAAACAATGCAGGCTAGTTAACCAAATGCTTCAAGAGTAATTCCTAGCATAGATAATAGAGTGGAACTCTTCTTCATGGGAAGGCTAGCCTCATACTCAACTGTGTCCTTGTATGTCTCCTTTAAGGTGCCAGTAATCATGTGAACATAGTATGATAGAGGGACATTATAATCACAATGTGTTGTAATGTTCTAACTAACAAACATAATAAGACGAAGTGGCCTTATAATCACAATGCAAATAAGAAGAACCCGACCAATCTTGGAATCATCGAAATCCAATAAGGGAGTTTCAGCTCGGGAAGGTCACTATGTATAAACCCTATATATCACGTGTGTTCAACGCGTATTTGTAAAACTCCTTTTCTGTGAATTTATCATCAATAAAACATACCCTTTTTCTATTTAATATGTGAATACCCCCTTTATATGATACCCTTCTGCATGTGAAAAATGTGTAAAAAGGAGATTTGAAAAGCTCCTTCTGTTGAACCCATGTGCTACACTTAATATTTTATGAGTAAACCCCCTGGGAGTTTTAGGATCAATAGAGGGGCCTTGTGATGATTTGATATTACAGAGTACTACAATACTAAGATGGAGTACTCTCTTACAGAGTTACTATCTTATAGTACTAAGATAGTACTATCTAAGAGTACTATCTTATAGAGCTGCAAGATTAAGAAAGGCTCAGTGCACATGGGTCGAATAATGCACAATTGGAGGCTAGTTTTGGAGGCTTGCACATCTATCGAGGAAAACTTGGAGTGCCACTCATGCTCATATTGGCACCTCCATTGTAGAAGTTGTTGATTTGAGCATTGGTGCACAATTATTGCTCCAACCAATCCTCATCCACCATGTGGCTTAGAGCTTTACCTCTGTCTCACTCTACTAGCATTGGTGCATAATTATTGCTCTAGCCAATCCTCATCTAAGAGTACTCTCTTAAAGTATTAATATAGCAAAATAGTACTAGCTTAGGGGACGAGCATTTTTTGAGCAAAATCTTCCGAGCATCTGAGAGAAGGAAAAAAAAAGCTTCCAACTATTCAAAAATATGACAAAAATGGATCAGAAGAAAACATAGTTTCACTTAGAAATATGAAAAGTATTATAGGAATGCCTATTTTATACACGAATATTTATGTGAATCTTTGGGAATGGTGAGAACATAATGGGATGGCTTTTGAAGAAACCCACATGTAGAGTAGACTTCTCTATGAAAATTCCCTTATGATCCTTCTTACAAGTTTTTACTTAATAGGGGGTCACGACATTGAAAAACCTCTCTCAACCTATCTTCATGAAAGGGTTTCTCCAAAGAAAACTCATTAAAGCAAGCCATCAAGGTAGTTTCGCTAGTGAAACCCCTTTGAACAAGGTCTTTCAAGGTAGTTTTGCTGGCGAAACTACTTTGGATAGCACTTTTAAAAGTGACATAACTTTCACATCCAATGTCCAAATATAGTCATTTAGCCACTCAAATTGATCAGAAAACCCCATTTGAGCGCGTCTATGGGGTTATATTTTGGAAAACCTTACATATATAGTATTAAATATTACATGTATTTGATGAGAGTGATATATCAGCCCAAGTTAATACTTATTTACAGTAATTTAAACTTCTGTAGAAACATGTCCATAAATATCTTGTTATTATTACTATAAAAACACTTGAAAGATATTGCCATATGATATAAATGTGTTTAATAAGTAATTATTTATGTATAATATTATTATATTGAGAGTGATTATGAGGGATGTTTCTTAAATGAATTATTTTTCAATACTTTTTAAAGGTAATAACAAGGGTACAAAGGGATGTCTATGAATAAGAAGATTTATGTTATGTAAAAATGAATGAGTGACTAGTCTATATATTTTTATTATAAAGGGATCTAGTTCTAATGAAAATAAAAGTGTAAAAACCATGTTTCCTAAAGAAATACTATTTTTAAAATCTCTTGAAAAACACGCTCGTATAAACCTGCTCATAGGTTTTTGCTCGTAAAATTGACACATCCTACTAGCTTACAGTACTAAGCTAGAGTACTCTATTACAATAAGTAGTACTACTATTACTACTAATATAGTACTTTGTTACAGGACTGCTAGGTACTACTATAGTACTCTCTTAGAGTACTATTAATGCAAGATAGTACTAAGATGTTGCTAAGTACTAAAATAGTATTCTTTTACAGTACTAAGATATATGTCTCTCTTATAGTACTAATATATTAGTACTCTAAGATAGCAATCTCTTACAATACTCATATAGGGATTTTATTACAATACAAAGATAGTACTAATATATTATAGTAGTACAAACTATTATCATAGTACTAAGATAGCACATAGTACTCTGTTACATAACTACAAACATAGTACTATTACACTACTAAGTAGTACCACTATTAGTACTAAGATAGTACTCTCTTATAATACAAGCAGAAGCTAAGTGAGGAAGCAATGGATGTCCCAAAAAGCAATGACATGCAAAAGCTAAGTGAGGAGGCGATGGATGTGCCAAGCAGTGACAAGCTCATGCAGGCTGCAGAAATAATAATAAATATTTTCTCTGAACTGATTGGTGGAAGTGGTTAAGATGGCATGCACGACGACACTGTCCTAGGTAGCTTTCTCCTTGGTGGCCAATTGAAGAAAAGGAAATTAATTGTCCACCACATGACTTCTAAGCCTCTTAATGTTGAGGCTAACCAACTCCCAATGTTAGGACTAGGAGCTCTTTGAATTGAATTTGAACCTAGTATGATAGCTAATTTTAATAGCTTTGAATGCCAATAAATTTTGGAAATATTATTTCTACATTTCATCCTTTTTATCTTTCTCCATTCATCCATGTATGATGGATTTGTACACTTTTCATTTTGGCTTCTAGGTGGTGAAGAGGTTCCAACGAGACCTGGGGGGGTCACTCATCATATGTAACCCTATCACGTGAGTTCAACAGAAGGATATTTTTTATTCCTAAAATTTACAGAAATAAATATACATAAGGGACTATTTAAAATAGTTTTGGAAAAAATTTACAGATTTGTATAGAAAAGGGGTACATTTTATTAATGAAAAAATTTACAGATAAGGGATTTTAAATATATGCCTTGAACGCACGTGATATAGAGGGTTTATACATAGTGACCCCCCTGAGCAACGAGATAAATAATATTTGATATGAATGGTATTTTGATAAAGTGATGGTGGAAGAAAGCTCCATAAATGGCCAGGGCTGGAGAAATTTGAAGAATAGGCAACCATATACTCTCTTTACCGGCCTACATTGTTTGATTTCTTAAAAGTGGTGGTGAACTATTTTGACATAGCTACTTGGAGTAGTATGAAAAAGAGAAACGTAGATCCCCTAGTTTCATTGATAGAGTGGGAATTGGAAAGACAAGGTGCAATGGACTTCAACTTCAAGTTTAATTTTTCCATGGAAGAATTTTGCACTTCTGAAGAGCATCGGCATCGTGAAAAAATGAGTTGTGTTTGCTTAAGCCTTTTACTGCATTGGCTGAGCATGGCATTCACTACGATCCCAATCAAACTATATTGGTCGGTGATATAATTCTTAAAGGAATTTTAAATCCACCTAGTAGTTGCATCATTCCTTCGACCTACGAAGGTGATCCCAATGACAAAGAGTTATCTGATGTCTTGCTCTCATACTTGTTAATGAAGCTAGCATGTTTCGGAGAAAGTGTTCCTGTATTTGCAAGGAGGTTCCCTTATGAATCATTGATGGCAACACTCTCTATTTGGTGTGTGTGCATATAAATCAAATTGTATTTTGCTTTCAGCTTTCTTTGATTCTCATATTGCCTTTCTCACTGATGACAGGAGACCTATTCATATGCATATATAAAGCTTTTCTTTCATTGAGATTTGGGATTTCTCGTCTTATTGTAAGTTGCCATGAGTTTTTTGGATATACGAGAGTTTACACAATTTAATACTTAGTCTGGATAAGAAAACCATAGGAACTTTATGAGATCATTGTGATATGTTTATAGGAAAAAATACATATGGAATAATTAATGATGATTCATTAGTTCATTACACTTGTATATAGAAGAGTTGTCTGTGATAATGTGACTCGAATTTTATTTGCCATAATCACCTACATAGAATAAGAAAAATCTTTTGGAAATGATGTGTTTAAATACTTCGAGTCTATTTTTCATACCTCTCTAAATATCTTTCTATAAAAAACACAAATTAAAAATGCCATTTTGTTAAATGCACGTGATAAGCCATGTTTTTCCACATGACCCCCCACAAAACTTGACTATTTGTTCTGGAAATCAAATTCAATGGGATTAGCTGTTATACTTGGGTTGCTTTTGATGGTTAAGTGGAATGAATAATGTGAGTTTGTGCAATGAATAATGTGCACTTACCATCATTTAAATTTTATGATATGTTTTTTGAGACATGAACGGGAATGGCTTCTAAAATTTGAAGGAAATAAATCATTACTAATTGACTCAAGCATGTGCCTGGAAATGAAATTAGATGCACCTGTCATAATGACTAAATTCAAACTACTGGCATGGACTATATTGAAATGATTGCTATAATATCTAATTATGACTATTAAACACATACTAGATACTCCACAAAGATGCCAATATATGGTCCGCTGCTCAACTTTTATTCAAATTCCCAATTAGTTACTCTCCCTAGACCCTCTCCTCCCTCAAACCCAAAATTTAAACTAATATAAGTTAAACAGTGTCCCAGAAAGAATTAATCCCCCTCCCTAAGGTAGATCCAATCCCTTCACTGCTTCTCTCACCCCCCTCGTTGTCTCTTTGATTCTCAACCTTTACCACCTCTCAGCTTCTCCCTACTCGTGACTCACAAGCACATTCTCCACCCCCTTCCTTTCTGAAGGCTTCTACTCGCTCCGCTCTAACCCTCCCTCCTCTTGCTACGACTACTCCTTCTTCTTCAAGTGAAAAACTTGCATAGACTTTGCATTCCACATACTTTAAAAACTTGCACAAACTTTGCATTCCACATACTTGAAGAAGACTCTATTAGGATGTTCTCGTACTAACTATCTTTTTCACACTATAGAGAGTGACACTAATGACATAGTAATAATAGGTTTCAATGTCTACATCCCAAAAACTATTTTTATTAGGACATTGTTGAGGATCCACTATAACTATGAAAGGAACAATAGTTGCATATGGGTTGATCTTCATTTTTGCTTTTAAATTTCTAACATGTGCAACATGTTGGGAGCCCTATCTTCCAAAGGCCTTCTTTCCATCACTAACTCTAGAGCTAGACAATAGATTCTCTCAATAGTAAGATTACAAACTTTTCCAATACCAAACTTGTGTAGTTTGATTCCCTCTCCGACTTTATTTTTCTTAGATTTGATAACACCGAAGCTGAGTTCACCACCGAGAGTAATGATTTTTCATCCCCTTCTTTTGATTGATCACCTTCACTAAGTCTTTGTAGCACCTCTCCTCTATTTTTTTTTTCCACATTTAGTAGACCTTGATACTCTCACTAGCTTTCTACCATCCAACCTAGATAGATTACTGGACATGGAAATACCTAGAGTCAAGATTCCTCACTTTCAGTGGAAGATATTACCACACCCTCTCTTTGAATGAATGGTGAAACTCCCATGATAATCTTTTCATTAAAATATTGGTGTCCATCTGATCGGAGTCGTAACCCAAAATCCTAATCAAATTCCGATGCCTGATCGGCCCCACGAAATGCAGCTCTGTGATGAAAGAACGAACAGCGATGTTGTCAAGCGTGAATCTCTTGAAAGCTAATATTTTACCATCCGTCATCATGCCTTTGTACACACTTCCTGTACTGACCCCAGTACCAATAATATTTTCCTCACTGAAATTGTTCGTTGCTTGCTGAATGTCTTCCAGTTTTATTCTCAGATCTGCTGAGCGTTTTTTTCTATAAATTGCGAAATAGCAATACCCAATCCCTGAGATAAGCAGAATTGTAGCCGACGCTGCAACTGCCAACCCGATCTTTCCTAGCTTTGTCAAGGCGTGGGAGGACGATTTTTCTGAACATGTTTTATTAACAAAATGGCCACAGAGTCTCGAATTTCCGAGGAAGGATGTGGACGTCAACTTGCCGAAGACCCCTCCGCTAGGCACGGTACCTTCTAGATTATTGTATGAAAGATTGAGAAACAGCAAAGCGTTTATGTCAGCCAACGAGGAGGGAATTGTACCGGAGAAAGCATTGTAAGACAAATCTAGCTGCTGAAGGGACTTCAGGCTTCCCAATTCTTTTGGGATGTTCCCAACGAAGGAATTATGAGACAGATTTAGCACTAGGAGACTCAGCAGCGACTTTCCAAGAAGCGGACGAATAGTTCCATCTAAGTTGTTCGGGGAGAGGTTCAGGAAAAGAAGATCAACGCAAGATGCAAGGTCAGAGGGGACTGAACCGGAAAATTTGTTCTGGGAAAGATCCAAAGTCTGAAGGTGGATCATACCGCCAAAAGCTTGAGGTATAGGACCAGAAAACTTGTTATTAGAGAGATCCAAAGAGTTGAACATTAGCATGCTAGCGACTATTGATCCCTGGATTTCGCCAGTAAGCAGATTGTTGCTGAGAGTGAGCCCCTCCAGTTTCGTGCAGTTGGAGAGTCCGGGCGGTAGGGATCCTGTGAGCCTATTGCCCTGTGCCTCGAAACTTCCCAAGTTTGCTAAGTGGCCAACAGATGAAGGAATGGGACCCTGAAAACGATTGTAACGTAGGGAAAGGCTCATTAATGCACTGCAGTTGAACAAATCGTCAGGCAAATTTCCGGAGAAAAAGTTGTACTCAAACGTTGCAACTTGTAGTGGAGCCAGCTGACACTGCTGCTGCGGAAGATTGCCCGTGAATCGGTTGTTGTTAAGGAACATTTTTTGCATCAAGGTAAGGTTCCCGATCTGAGGTGGAACGCTTCCGCTGAGTTCGTTATGTTGCAAGTCCAATTGGCTGATTTGCTGGGATCGGAACAAGGCTTCGGGAATGGTACCTGGAAACACATCCTAAACGATGTTAAGAGAGAGAGGCTCAAGATGTCCATGCAAGGAGAGAATCACATAAGAACGAACGTACCTGAAACATTATTGAAGCCCATTATCAGCAACGTGAGGCTGGAACAGTTTCCTAACGATGCAGGGATAGAGCCCGTCAGCACGTTGAATTCCAGCACCAGGACATTCAACTTCGGCAGCTGTGACCCAAGGTCGGGAGGCATGTCTCCCGTAGAAGGATTGCTGCTCAAATCCAATATAGACAACTCGCTGCAATTTACGAGGATGTGGAGGATTTTTCCAGTGAAAATGTTGGATCCCAGCGATAAGTACTGAAGTTTGGAGAGATAGCCGATCTCTGGTGGGAGGTCACCGCTGCCATTGTTTTGGAACAAGGACAGAAATCGGAGATTCCTGCAAAGGCCCCACGAAGGCGGTATTCCGCCAGAGAAATTGTTTGTGGGAAGACTGAGGAAATTCAGCATGGCAATGGCCTAAGCCGGGGGGATGGGGCCTTGAAAGTGGTTTACACCGACATCGAATTGAGTCAAGCTGGTGAGGTTTCCGATGCGGGTGGAAGGTAAGGGACCGGTGAAGAGGTTATGGATACGTTAAAGGTTTGCAAGGAAGAGCTCGGGAGGAAGGGGGCCGGAGAAAAAGTTATTAGAGAGGCTGAGAAAGGAGAGTTGAGGAAGGCAAGACGGAGGGAGGGTGAAGGGGCTAGAGAGGTGGTTATTGTCGAGGGAGAGAAATCGAAGAGAAGAGAGGTTGGCAATGGAGGAAAGAGGAAGTGTGCCGGAGAGGGAGTTCTGGCTGAGGTCAAGGAAAGTGAGGGAGGGAGGGAGGGAAGAGGGAAGAGAGGAGGAGAGGTTGTTGATGGAGAGGTCAAGGGAGGAGAGGTTGTGAAGGAGGGAGAGGTCGGGGGAGATGGAGCCTTCCAAGGATTTGTTGCTAAGGATGATGGAGATGAGGTGGTGTTTCTTGTTGCAATGCAAGCCTGCCCAACTGCAAGCTCGCTTTAACGCCCCTAGCGCCTCATGCATCACTGAGGTGGTGCTGGTGTTGCTACTAGACGAGCCTTCTATCCCCCATACTAAAACTACTGCAGATCATCTCACCCTCTCTCTCAATTTCGATCTACCAATGAATACACCTTGAGCTGCATGTAAGCCTTTAAATATCCAACCATCCTACGGGCGAATACACAGGGCATACTTGACTCTTGCTGTTTCAAATTTCTTCTTGGTGTTCGCTGGGGTCCATACTTGCCGTGCATCTAAGAAAAATCAGACCGGTCTTGCTGTTTCAAATTTCAACCCAAAGAAAACTGGAGTCTTCGCTGGGTCCGTACTTTCTGCGCAATGATAAGCGCGTCTGAGAAAAATCATGATAAGCACTTCATGCATTCAGACCCAATCTATGAAAGTTCGGCCCGCTCATCTTTCATTTTCTTCCTTCTCCCTATATACACTTCAGCATTTTGCCACCCTCTTTTTCACCATCTTACTCCTTGTCTCCAATCTCCATCTTTATCTCTCATCTACATCTTTGTCTTTATTATCATAATTATCACACTACACATTGAAAAACAAGGGAAATCATATAAATGATGAAAATGGCCTACCCAACATCCAAAATAAAGAAAAAGAAGATGAATTGGATGGGTAGCATGGAAAAGAGGGTGGAAAGTTTTGTGTGTGTGTGTGAGAGAGAGAGAGAAAGGGGTTGAGAAAGACACTGCGAAACTAGAGAGAAAGATGGAAAAATTTAAGGGATAAAAATAACAAGTGAAACTTGCACCAATCATAAAAGAGACAAAAAAATAAACCTCAAAATCACGAATTTTTCGTTTGGGAAGGAAACCATCACTCTACTAAAGCCTACCTTCACAGGGCAGGCCAAAAATCGAAAGGTCCCGTGGAATGCTCTCATGTTTTCCCAGCATAGGCCCCCTCTTCTATGTTGTTCTTCATATTAAAGTTAATAATTACTCTTACTTTCATTAAAAGGAGGACCATAGCATTTTGCCACCCTCTTTTTCACCATCTTCCTCCTTGTCTCCAATCTCCATCCTTATCTCTCATCTACATCTTTATCTTTGTTATCATAATTATCATGTTGCACATTGAAAAAAAACCAATCTTTACATCTAGAAAGGTTCCGTGGAATGCTCTCATGTTTTCCCATTATAGGCCCCTTCTTCTATGTTTTTTCTACATTTTTTCAAATGAGTTTCCATCTTCCTTTCGGTGCCTACTACCCATCTCCATCTTATTAACTTTTTTGCAGGGTACTTTTCTTCTTTTTTCAAACGAGTTGACATGTTCCTTTTTAAATGGTTGTCCCCATCTTTATTATTATTATCGTTATCATATAGTACTCTTTTCATCAATCCACTCTTATACCCATGGTGTTAGTAATTCTAGATACATATTTTTACTTTAATTGAAACTTGGAGCATTTATGAATCTAAACACATTGAGGAAAAATCTATTAGTTTTACCAGTTTGCATAAGAGTTAATGTTGAACGTCCCTAGAAAGTTTTGCTAAATGCTCTCAAGTTTCATCTCTTTCCCTTGTTTTTCCATCACGGGCATTTATTTATTTTTTTCAAATTAGTTACCATCTTCCTCTAACCCATCTACATCTTCATTGCTTTTATTATCATTATCATATCGTGCTCTTTCCCTATCTACTTTCCAAACGAGTTGCAATACTTCTTTTTATTGTTCTCCTCATGATCTCCACCTTCATCTCTATGATTATCACTATCATATGGTACTCATTTCATGAATCTACTTTTACACCCATGGTGTGAATATAATTATAGATATGTTTTTTTGACCTAGTTACAACTATGTGCATTTTATTACATATAACTTTCCTTAATACTAGATAGTAAAAGAAATAGCTTCCTTTCAATTTCTATGCCTTTGTCTCTATTGCTTAGTAATAAGTAGTGTATTCTTGGGTGACTGGCAATCTCCGCACTTCAGTCCATACTAGTGGCGGATCCCCTATCAATACCCCATGTCTTATGTCATTTGAATCATATGTAGAAAAATATTTGATGACAATTTGATTAAAGAATTGCATTTTATTAGTGAGTGGTAGATTATTAGAGAAAGAGGAAACTCTTTCCTTTGTAAAAGGAAACAAATACATTAAAGAAGGGGAAACTTTTTTGATTTGCAAAAGAAGGGTGTGGTGATGTTGAAATTTGCCTTCTAGCTAGAGGACAATTTGCCAAGTTGGAAATAAGTGAAAACGAAGGTATTTCCTTTCAAATATAAAGGTTGCCTCCAAATTCATTTTAAGGGACATTAATAGGAGCTTAGGGGCTTCACCTCATAGAATGTTAGTGTACCATATCAATTCAAATAGAGGAGTTCAAGGATCAATTCAACAAGATTACAATAAGAAGAGGGTTTTTCAATAGAATTTTAGGGGAAAATATGTTAGTTCCTAAGCAAAGAGGGGTTGTTTTATTGGAGAATAAATTTGAGTTGAGGGGTTTGTTAAATAGCCCTTGAATGCATGTGATACATAGGATTTCTAAGTGGTGCAACCTCCTAGGATAAGACTCTCCAAATAAGTATCACAACAAGTAGAGTCAATAAGGAGTAGATTCATAATCATGCCACAAGCAACATCTCTAGAGTCAATATTCCAAGAACATGAAATATGGAATTTAATGATACTCCCAAGATCATCAAACTAATCTTGCAGAGGCTTTCAATTCTAATGATTTTCCTCCCCTTACTTTTCACCATTGCCATGGTTGTCTCAAGTTTTTACTTTTTACATAATTTTACTCAAAAGCCTCATCATCTTTACTAGATTTATTGTCCTATCCATAAGTTTTGTATATTTCCTATCAAACCAATATCATCCTCTACTTTATGATGTTCTTCGTCTCCAACCTCCATTTTTGTCATTATTATATGTTTTTTTCCCTTCGTAAATTTACTTTACTAATATTTTCTTTAGCATAATTATGTTTTTGTACACCAATCTATTTTTACCATCATTCTCATTAGGATATTGATCATTTTATTCATCATTATAAATTTACACTTATGGTGGTGGTTATTCATGGAATTCTCATGGATTTCACTATATCATTTCCTATCAAGCCAGCACCACCCTCTACTTTATGATGTTCTTCATCTCCAACCTCCATTATTTCACCAACCTCCATTATTGTCATTATTATTTGTGTTTTTTCTTCATTAATTTACTTTACTAATAATTTCTTTAGCATATGTATGTTTTTGTTCATCAGTCTACTTTTACCATCATTTTCATTAGCATATTGATCTTTTTATTCATCAATATACTTTTACACTTATGGTGTTGGTTATTAATGGGATTCTCATGGGTTATTAAAAATCATACATAGTATGTGCACTCAAAGAGTATTATTAAAATCCCATTATCTCTAATTTTTTGACCTTGAAAACTATTAGAGTTATATATAGCTTGCCCTAACTCATTCATAAATCATGTGTTATGTATGTGAAATATGTTTAAAGATAGTAGAAGTCCACCAGCAATTGATGAACCATTCCTTAACCTCATGATGAACCTAATGGTGAATTTCATGCTCCAAATCCACAGATAGATATTGCCAACCATTAAGTCACTAACTTGTTAGCTACAGATGCGGTTGGTACACGGCCCATGAATAATATCTAGATGATAGCTATCTTTATGTACTCTAGTTAGTGGCTCAGTTAGTATGCCACCTTAGTTAGGTGAGTTTGGTTTGAGACCCTTGGTTTGAGACCCACATATAGGGTTCATCTATCCTTTTGTACTAAGAGTTCTTTTGGCTTTCACAACTAAGAAGACGAAAACTATTTTCAGCCTCCACCTTTGTGTGTATTCCCCCATTGTGTATCTGAGAAAGTCGCAAGTGAGACTCCTTTCTTCTCTCCCACTCTCTTCACATGGTATCAGAGCTCGGTTCGAGCCCGGTTCGTGGTAAGGAGCTCAAGAAAGAAAACCAAGTTCACGGTGTCTTGGTAAGAGGATCAGTGTTGCTTTCCTTTTTCGAGTTTGGGAGCAAATCTCTGTAGGTAGCATAGCCAGGAAGTGCAAGAGTGCACTGTCTCAGATTGGGATGCCCTTCACAGTGTGGCGAGAGGGCACTATATGTTGCGGGCCAGGGCAAAGCCCTAGGTGGCATTAAGTTTTTGATTCGAGGCCATTTTGAGGCCTGTTTTGGTGGCAGAAGTTTTTCGCAGGCACTTAGAAAAGCACCCTATTTTTGCTGTGCAACCACTATTCTGCAGGTCGATGAAAAGTTGTCATAGAAATTGCATCGTATGCCTATGCATAGAGATATTGGGAGTGACAGAATCATTCTTATTGCCTGTTGATGCAAAAAATGACTACCACATGAAGGTGAAGAAGATTAATGATGCACTTGCTTCCATTGGGTCGCCATGGGAAGATGATGATTTAGTTTCTGTGACCTTGAATGGTCTAGGAAAGGATTATGCACAATTCCGGACATCCATTGCCGTCCGTGAGAATTTTTTGGATTTTGAGGAGTTGATTGCTCTTCTAATTTCTAAAGAGTAGAGAAATGGTGGTGCATCTTCTTCAGAAGAAACTTCAAAAGAAACTATCTCTTCTACTCAAATGCTGGAAGAGGTAGAGGCAGAGGTAGAGGTAGAGGAGGCCGATCTGGACCATGGTAGAAATCAAAACATGCAGCAAATTCAAGAAAACCAGTCCTATGGAGGAGGACATGGTAACTTTAGAGGCAAGGGGAGCCAAAGATGTCGTGGTGGATGGCAAAGAGGCCAAAATGCAAACAGCAATGTTGAATTCTACTACTGTGGTAAAATGGGTCATATGGTTAAAGAATGCTATAAAAAGCAGAATGACATCATGATTGGAAAATTGCAGCAAGGCAATTATGCATCCTCTAGTAGACGTGGTGATGACAGAAATGAGCATCTGTTTATGGTGCACCACATGACCAATTCTGTGACAAGTGCAGAAGAAAACAATGATGTGTGGTATGTTTACTCAGGTGTGTCAAACCACATGACAAGTCATGCAGAATGGATGCAGGATGCAAGGAAAATGAAAAGACCAGGTGAATAGGCTAAAATATGATGGATTTACAGCCATTCACTATGCCTATATGGTCAAAGTGATATAGAAACCAGAACCCACTTCTTTTGAGCAAGTTATGGGAAAAGAAAAATGGGAGAAAGCCATGGATGAAGAAATGGATGCCTTGGAACCAAATGCTAATGGGAATTGGTGGCTTTGCCTAAAGACAAGAATGCAATTGGCTACAAGTGGGTTTATAAGGTGAAGCACAATGCAGATGGTTCTGTGAACAGATAGAAGGCAAGATTAGTTGTCAAGGGGTATGCACAGACATATGGCATTGATTATGAAGAAACATTCAGTCAAGTTGCAAGGATGGCAACTGCAAGAGAAGTCATTGCTATGGCTGCATCAAAGGGATGGTCTTTACATCATATGGATGTAAAGAATGCCTTCTTGCATGGTGATTTGCAAGAAGAGGTCTATATGGAGCAGCCACCAGGTTATGTTCATGCTGTTCATCCTGAGTTTGTTTGCAGGTTGAAGAAAGCCTTGTATGGCTTGAAACAAGCACCCAGAGCATGGTCTGACAAGATAGGACAGTATCTTGTCACTATTGGCTTTCAGATTCTTAAGGCAGATTTCTCACTTTATGTGAGAAAAACAGAGAAAGGTATTATGCTGCTTGTCATTTATGTTGATGATTTGATCATCACAGGTGATAGGGATGAAGATATCCTTCATGTGAAAATGCTATTGAAGCGGAAGTTTGAGATGAAGGATTTGGGAGAGCTGCGTTATTTCTTGGTCATTGAGGTGATTAGATCACCAGGTGGGATATGGATCTTTCAGAGGTAGTATGGATTGGACATGTTGTCCAAATATGGGATGACAGGCTATAAGCCTATTTTAGTTCCTTTGGAGCAGAATGTGAAGCTAAGTGCAGATGTAGGTGAGCTTCTGGAAGACCCTACTATGTACACACGCATAGTAGGAAGTTTTATTTATATGACTATTACCAGGCCAGATTTGAGCTATGATGTTGGATTGGTAAGTCAGTTTATGCAGGCTCCAAGAAAATTGCATTTGGATGCGGCTAGATGCATATTGAGGTATGTGTGACAAAATATGAAGAGGGGAGAGGAGAAGAGTGGAGATGAGGAGAGAGGGCATAGCTAAAGAGCACACCACAAAGGACTAAATGTACACTAGATTTAGTTGAAAAAATAGAATATATACAAACCCTTTTAGGGTTAGGGTTAGGGGATCTAACCCTTTCCTTATAGCACTCTATAAGGTTAGTGCTATGCACATACGATCACGTGGTGGTGCTATGCACACATGATCACATGATGTTGAGCATGAACTCTCAACACCTTCCCTCAAGATCAACATCATGAAGTAGGCCTTCCCTCAAGATGATGATTCTGGGGAATCGAAGAAGGATTGAGCATTACATTCCATCACACTCCTTTAATGGGAATGTCCTTCCTCTACATCAAACCAAGAGCTAATTAGTGTTTCTCAAAAAGCTCTTTACCGAGTGGTTTGGTAAAGATGTCTGCAACATTTTCTTTGCTATCACAATGCTGCAGTGTGATGTCACCAAGTAACACTCTTTCTCTGATGAAGTGCTCTCTGACATCAATGTGCTTTGTCCTAGAGTGATATACTGGATTTTTGGCCAATGCTTGAGCCAATTGATTATCACAGTATATTGTTGTTGGCTTTCACTCATGAAAGTAATCTGTTTCTATCAATAGTCTTCTGAGCCATATAGCCTCACATGCACCTGTAGTGAGTGCTCTATATTCTGCTTCAATCGAAGACAAAGAAACAGTTGGCTGTTTGTTTGACAACCATGATATAGCACCTTGACCAAGGAAAAATGCATATCCCTATGTCGATCTCCTGGTCTCATGATCTCCGACATAGTCACAGTCACAGTATCCATGCAACCATGGATGACTTCCTCTATATTCTATCCCAAACTGTCTTATACCTCTTATGTATTTCAAGACTCTTTTGGCTGCATTCCAGTGAGACTGTTTTGGATTTGCCATAAACTGTGCTAGTGAGCTTATTGCATAACAAATATCTAGCCGTGTGATTGTCAGATATATAAGAGATCCGATGAGCTGCCTGTAGTATCTGTCGTTGACTGTAGGCTTTTTTGAATCTTTAGTAAGTTTCAAACTCTGTTCCATGGGAGTGGCTACAATCTTGCAATCTGCCATATCAAACTTCTTCAGGAGACTGTCAACATACTTGAGCTGACTCATGAATATGCTATCTGAATCTCTCCAGAACTCAATTCCAAGACAATAGTGCATAAGTCTAAGATCTTTCATGTCAAACTCTGCAGATAAGTCTTGTTTCAATTTTCTGATGAAGCTATCCTTGCTTCCTATCACAATCAGATTATCTACGTACAAAAGTGTAATAGTAATGTCTTCCCCTTTAACTTTGTAGTAAAGAGTATGATCTACATTGGATTTCATGTATCCCAGATCAGCAAAATACTTGTCAATTCTGATGTACCAACTTTTGGGTGCTTGTTTTAAGCCGTAGAGACTTTTCTTGAGATGGCAAAACTTATTCTCCTTTCCTAGCTCAACATAACCTACTGGTTGTTGCATGTAGACTTCCTCGTCTAGATAACCATTGAGAAATGCATTCTTGACATCAAGTTGATACACATTACCTTTGCTGAGTGTTGCTAGTGATATCAAGAACCGTATGGAATCCATCTTTGCTACTAGAGCATAAGTCTCATCATAGTCTTGACCATATTGTTATGCAAATCCTGTTGCAACTAGTCTGGCTTTGTATCTTTGAATACTGCCATATGGATTGTACTTCACTTTGTATACCCATTTGTTTACTATGGCCTTCTTTCCTGGTGGAAGGTCACATAATTCCCAAGTGTTGTTTTTATACAAAGCATCCATTTCTTCATTCATAGCAGTTTGCCATTTTGGCTTGTCTACTACATCTTTGAAGTACACTGGCTCTTCTGTAGCCATGATGGTAGTCATAAGAGCATAGTTGGTGGTTTCCACCTGAATTGCTTTGCCTTTCGAAGCATTTGTCAATCTGGCTGGCGGTCTACTTTCCCTAGTAGACCGCCTGAGCTGCTGTGGCTCTGCTTGGGGTGTTGCTGGCAATTTTTACTCTTCTTCATCAACCTGTTCTGTAGATGACTGTGAAGTCAATGCTTCTATCTCCTGTGTAGGTGAGGTTTTCCATTCTGATTCCTCATCAAAGATTACATCTCTAGAGATAATGACTTTGCGGTTGATGGGATCATACAATTTGTATGCTTTGCTTTCTTCACTGTCGCCAACCATGATACATTTACGTGACTTTGCATCTAATTTCCTGCGATGATCATCATGTATGTGGGCATATGCTATGCAACCAAATACGCGGAGATGCCCAATGTGTGGCTTTTGTCCAGTGAATGCTTCATAAGGAGTCCTACCCTGTATCGGTTCGGTAGGAAGCCGATTAAGCAAGTAGTTTGCTATAGCTATTGCTTCTGCCCAACAGTGATTTGGCAGATGCTTTCACTAAGCATTGCTCTAGCACTATCTGCTAAAGTCCCATTCTTCCTTTCAGCTCTTGCATTCTACTGAGGAGTATCTGTACATGTGAATTGTCTTCGAATGCCATGACTTTTGCAAAAGTTCATGAATGCTGAAGACATGTATTCACCTCCTCTCTCTGATCTCATGACCTTGATCTTTCTACCTGTCTAGTTTTCTACCATGGCTTTGAATTCTTGAAATCTAGAAAACACTTCAGATTTCTCTTTCAGAAAGTAGACCCAACAATATCTGCTATAGTCATAGATGAAGGTCAAGTAGTAAAGTGAACCATTGATGCTGCGGGTCTGGGCATAACCATATACATCTGTATGTATCAAATCAAGAATACCTCGTGCACGAGAGGTACTTTTGACAAAGTTGGTTCGCTTTTGTTTGCCGAAGCAGCATGCTTCACAAACTTTTTCAAGAAACTGCAGCTTCAGAATCCCAATTGCCATATTCTGATTCCTGAGATTTAACAAGTACTTGAAGTTGACATGACCATATCTCTTGTGCCATTTTGTAGATAGTGGCATCTGTTGCATTTGAGCTGACATGGCATGCTTATCTGGTATTGTAGCTAGCATTCTGTATAAGCATCCTTCCTTGACACCTTTTGCTACTAGCTGACATCTTTTGGATTTGTCTCTGATAGTGCATTCATCACCGCTGAAGATGACTTTGTTATTGTGTTCCGTCATTAAGGGTGTGTTTTTTTGCGGATGTGCATATCACTAGGGAAAAAATGGTGTATAATGCGTGATCGACCATGCAAAGCATATCCAATGGTAACAATATTTTGCACGCACCTCAACGTAGTTGAAATGGACTTGCGTGCAAAGTGGAGCCCCCATCCGATAAGTACTTGATTGAATAACACACCTAGGACCGTGTTTTTATATGGTTGTGCATGACACTAAGGCAAAAACGGTGTTTTATGCTTGATCAACAATGCAAAGCATATCCGATGGGCACAATACTTTGCACACACCTTCAACTAGGTGGAATTGACTTACATGCAAAGTGGCATTCCCATCGCATAAGTGCTTGATCGGATAACATACCTAGCAGCGTGTTTTTTTACGGATGTGCATGACACTAAGGCAAAAATGGTATTTAATGCTCGATGGACCATGCAAAGCATATCTGATGGGCACAATACTTTTCCTATACCTTAACCTAGGTGGTACTGAAATGTTCTCAAAGAGGCACACCCATCCGAGAAGTACTTGGTCAGAAAGCATACCTAAGGGCATGTTTTTTTGCGGATGTGCATATCACTACGGGAAAAACGTTGTATAATGCGTAATCGACCATGCAGAGCATATCCGATGGTGATAATACTTTGCACACATCTCAACATAGTTGAAATGGACTTGCGTGCAAAGTGGAGCCCCCATCCGATAAGTACTTGTTTGATTAACACACCTAGGACCGTGTTTTTTCATGGTTGTGCATGACACTAAGGCAAAAACGGTGTTTTATGCTTGATCGACAATGCAAAGCATATCCGATGGGCACAATACTTTGCACACACCTTCAACTAGGTGAAATTGACTTACCTACAAAGTGGCACTCCCACCCCATAAGTGCTTGATCGGATAACATACCTAGCAGCATGTTTTTTACGGATGTGCATGACACTAGAGCAAAAATAGTATTTAATGCTCGATCGACCATGCAAAGGATATCCGATGGGCACAACACTTGTCGTATGCCTCAACCTAGGTGGTATTGAAATGTTCTCAAAGAGGCACACCCATCCGATAAGTACTTGGTTAGATAACACACCTAAGGGCATGTTTTTTTGCGGATGTGCATATCACTGAAGAAAAAATGGTGTATAAGGCGTGATTGACCATGCAAAGCATATCTGATGGTGACAACACTTTGCACGCACGTCAAATTAGTTGAAACAAACTTGGGTGCAAAGTGGAGCCCCCATCCGATCAGTACTTATTTGAATAACACACCTAGGACCGTGTTTTTTCATGGTTGTGCATGACACTAAGGCAAAAACGGTGTTTTATGCTTGATCGACAATGCAAAGCATATCCGATGGGCACAATACTTTGCAGACACCTTCAATTAGGTGGAATTGACTTACATGCAAAGTGGCACGCCCATCCCATAAGTGCTTGATCGGATAACATACCTAGCAGCATGTTTTTTTACAGATGTGCATGACACTAGAGGAAAAATAGTATTTAATGCTCGATCGACCATGCAAAGGATATCTGATGGGCACAACACTTTTTGTAGTTGAAACAAACTTGCATACAAAGTGGAGCCCCCATCCGATAAGTACTTGTTTGATTAACACACCTAGGACCGTGTTTTTTCATGGTTGTGCATGACACTAAGGCAAAAACGTTGTTTTATGCTTGATCGACAATGCAAAGCATATCCGATGGCCACAATACTTTGCACACACCTTCAACTAGGTGGAATTGACTTACATGAAAAGTGGCAGTCCCATCCCATAAGTGCTTGATCGGATAACATACCTAGCAGCGTGTTTTTTTACGGATGTGCATGATACTAGAGCAAAAATAGTATTTATTGCTCGATTGATCATGAAAGGATATCCGATGGGCACAACACTTTTCGTATGCCTCAACCTAGGTGGTATTGGAATGTTCTCAAAGAGGCACACCCATCCGATAACTACTTGGTCAGATAACACACCTAAGGGCGTGTTTTTTTACGGATGTGCATATCACTCGGGAAAAAATGGTGTATAATGCGTGATCGACCATGCAAAGCATATCCGATGGTGACAATACTTTGCACGCACCTCAACGTAGTTGAAACGGACTTGTGTGCAAAGTGGAGCCCCCATCTGATAAGTACTTGTTTGAATAACACACCTAGGGCTGTGTTTTTATATGGTTGTGCATGACACTAAGGCAAAAACGGTGTTTTATGGTTGATCCACAATGCAAAGCATATCCGATGGGCACAATACTTTGCACACACCTTCAACCAGGTGGAATTGACTTACATGCAAAGTGGCATTCCCATCGCATAAGTACTTGATTAGATAACACACCTAGCAGCGTGTTTTTCTTACGGATGTGCATGACACTAGAGCAAAAATAGTATTTAATGCTCGATTGACCATGCAAAGCATATCCGATGGGAACAATACTTTTCCTACGCCTTAGCCTAGGTGGTATTGAAATTTTGTCAAAGAGGCACACCCATCCGATAAGTACTTGGTCAGATAACATACCTAAGGGCGTGTTTTTTTGCGGATGTGCATATCACTACGGGAAGAACATTGCATATTGCGTAATCGACCATGCAAAGAATATCCGATGGTGAAAATACTTTTCATGCATCTCAAACTAGTTGAAACGGACTTGCGTGAAAAGTGGAGCCCCCATCCAATAAGTACTTGTTTGATTAACACACTTAGGATCGTGTTTTTTCATGGTTGTGCATGACACTAAGGCAAAAATGGTGTTTTATGCTTGATCGACAATGCAAAGCATATCCGATGGGCACAATACTTTACACACACCTTCAACTAGGTGGAATTGACTTACATGCAAAGTGGCACACCCATCCCATAAGTGCTTGATTGGATAACATACCTAGCAGGCTCGTGTTTTTTTACAGATGTGCATGACACTAGAGCAAAAATAGTATTTAATGCTCGATCGACCATGCAAAGGATAACTTGGCATGTCCATCTGATGAGTACTTGATTGGATAACTTCTCCCACCAATAAATTAAGTACTAATTAAAAATTATAATAAATGAGTAGATTATTAAAAAGAGACTAATATTTATGTAATTGGTGCTACTGCAGCTTGCTTGTGAAGGACTCTCACAAAGGAGATGGCACAAAGGAGATGGCTATAGATTTTGTTCCAGGGATGGATGTAATTTTATGTAGCAAAAGAGAAGTAGTTGCATTTGCTACAATCCATGATAGTGATCCCAATTCAGTTTGCCACTTTCGAAAACTTGGCGAAGATAAGGTGGCAATTACTGTATCAAAGATTCTTAGCACACATGTTGAGCTAAAGTATAAATGTGGAGATATGGAAACACTTGGAGATGTCATGCCCTACAATACATCCAACAAATCATTTATAGCATGGGACAAAGATGAGACTTATGCAACAGACATTATCAAGAATACAAAGTGCACCACCTTGGATTTTACTATAGGGGACATTTTACAAATGAGATCATTTGCAAATAAGACTGTAGCTGAAGGTGAAGTATTGGGATTTGAACAAGTGGAACAATGGTCATTTGCACAGATGGGGATTCTAAAAGTCACTGATGATGGTATGGTTGATAACATAAGATCCTTATGTGATCCCTACTATGAGGTAGGCAAGAATATGAGATGGAGCATGCAATTTTTAAACATGAGAAAGAGGCACGTGGTTTTCAATGATAAAGACAAGGTATACTACAATATCAAAGGACCTAAAAAGCGTGCCCATGTGCCAGGATCTATCACTTCAAATGTGGATGATTTCAATATACTCAATTATAGAAGTGACATCTTATCTGGAGTGGATGAGTTCATTGGTTCCGAGAAACAAAATGACTTTAGAAGCGAAGCCTTATCTGGGGTGGATGAATTCTTGCACACTGAGAAGGTCAAAGGTTTCAATAGCGATGTCAAGTGTGGATGAGTTCATGCATATTAACAAACCTGGTGTCAATCAAGCTTGTGGATTTGTGAAAGCCATGCAAGATGTCCCAATGAGTGATGTTCTCTCAGGAGTGGAAGAGTTTCAAGGTTCTCAATACTCTCGTAGAATATTGAATTCATTGAATGGTCCTAAGAGTATGTTAAAAACGAAAATGAGATCAACAGAGGATTATTCAATATTTAACTTTGATTGTGATATGGACAAGGATGCAACGACCAATTAGTGGCTCCATTGGCTCCCTCAAAGCTAGCAATGACGCCGCAATCTTGTGTGTTTCTCTTATCATCAATTTGTTGTGTTCGAAAATGCTTGCCCTCACACCATATAGCATTGAACATAGTGCACTACATCAAGAAAAAATCAATTTAATAAGCAATCTAAATTATTGAAAGCTCCTAACTTATGCATAACATTCTATATACCGACCTTGCTCATGCATCCCTTAGCATACTCCCATTCTTCCATTGTGATATGCATCCCCTCGTCTTTCTCTGCTTTCTCCATTTCATCAAGTAGCCAATCTACATGAATATCCTTTGAAAGTGCTCTTAGATACTGAGGGTATGGCACACGAGATCCATGGTGTGTACAAAAGAGGGCCCTTTCTTCTTGTCTTCTTGCCTTTGCATCCTCGTATCTTGTCACCCATCTTTTCATCACATCACTATTAAGCACGCAATAGAGGTTGATACTATTGTGCAACTCCATGTCTATTACTTTGTTGCGTCCTTTCCCTTGAGGCACAATAGAGGTCATCCTTAGGTCTTCATCATCTCTCCATAGTTGTGGGAGAGAGCTATCCACATCAACAAGAAACTCAGAAATATATACAAGTGACTCTTGTACCAACCAACCCTCGGCCATGCTACCTTTGGGTCTTGCATTTTGTCTCACAAAGCCCTTCAAGGTCTTCATGAAGCACTCGAGGAAGAACAACCATCATGCATGTATAGTACCGCATATAGCAATCTCATCCACCAAATGCACTATAATATGTAGTTGGCTTGTGAGAATAGAACGTGGAAATGCCTCCTCCACTAAACAAACCACGTCCATTGACATAACTCGAGCATTCTCAAGCATGGTGGGATCTATTTCCTTTGAGCTCACATACCTAGAAGATGAAAAAGTGCACCATATTAGCAATATGAACACCTTGCATGGAGCATTGATATGCATCATATTTTGTATCATGTAAAGTACCTCACAAGCTCGCCCATCTTGTAAATACAATCTTTCACGTCCTTCGATGCACTACGTGAAATGCTAGTAGGTAGTATGAACTGAACCCATGAGGAGGTGGTTGATTAGTTGCTTATAATTATTCACTCACAAATTTAAAAGGAAAAAGATATTATGCACATAAAATACTTACTTGGAGCATCTTGTGCTAATCATGAGATTTCAAGCCATATAATTGCTCTACACCTCTTTTCTTGCTCTTTGTAAAGGCTCCCTTCAAACACCTCATGCATCTAGTGGGAGTACGAATTGTAGTAATAGTGCGCTTCACCGCCACCATCTCTAGCTTTGATAACCTCCACGGTGCACGAGGTAAAAAAACACGCCCATTTGGTCTCTCTTGTGGCCAAGCTTCACGCATCCTCCCTGTGGTATGTAGATCCTCCCTTATGCCTATGGAATCTCGTGTCCCATTCAAATGCTCCCAAATGGTAGATGCCACATTCTTGAAGATATGCATGGGATCAAGCAGGTGATTGATCTTGAGGTGGGACCAATATGGTAAACGATAAAAGATGGAGTATCTAAACAAAATAAAGTGTTAGCGGGCAATCTTTATTTCCAGCCAATATAGCACACTAGTTACAAACCCTTACCAGCTCATGCCAAGTGGTGGAGGAGTCGTGGTCCCAAATTCTCATCCAATCTCCCACAGTGAGTGATTGTGGGAGGACTTCATTCCAAGGGGAAACATATCGAGGATGATTAGGTGGTAGAAATCAATGGTGATTCTCATAGATGACCTTATTCAAGGTGTCCGCCTGTGAGGCAACTAGCGAAGGACCACAAACAGGACATGCGTGGTAACCCGATGTAGTGAGACCTGAACAATTAATAGATGCAATTAAGAGTTGAAGGTGGGTTTAGGGTGCCACATCCTTTGCCTATTCATAATTAGAAGTGCAATGCTTACCTGAACACTCGCCATAGCCTGGGAAGTCATGCATCATCCACATCAAGACTGCTTTGCAGTTGAAGTCTCATGACGAGGGAGGCCTGCTCACATCATGCACCTCGATACCTCTCCAAAGTATCTCTAGCTCGTCAATCAAAGGCTCCAAATAAACATTAGGATTTTTGACTTTATGTTTCCCTGGAATTAGAAGGGACAGCATAACATGTTCTTTCTTAATAGCCATAGAGGGTGGAAGATTATAATTCACCAATATCACTGGCCATACACTATAAGAGGTGCTTTTGAGACCAAATGGGTTCACACCATCCATACCTAATCCAAGTCTCAAGCTCCTAGGTTCTTCCTTGAAGCTTGGCATGTGTCTTCAATATGCTTCCACGTAGGAGAGTCTGCGGGAGTTCTCCACTTGCTCGGGGGGGTCAGTCATCATATGTAACCCTGTCACGTGAGTTCAACAGAAGGATATTTTTAATATCTAAATTTTACAGAAATTAATTTACATAGGGGAGTTTTTTAAATGATTTTGGGAAAATTTTACATATTTATATAGAAAAAGGGTACATTTTATTAATGAAAAAATTACAGATAAGGGATTTTACAAATAGGCCTTGAACGCACGTGATATTGAGGGTTTATACATAGTGACCCCCCCGAGTCCACTTGCCATCGGTTGATCGATGGGAGAAATGCCATGACATGAGCTCTACAATGGATTTGCACTTGAACATATGTTGGATGCGAGGGATTATGGGAAAATGTCGCAAAACCTTACGAGGCATGTCTAAAGTTTTGAGATCTACTCTATATCTTGCCTCTCCACAAGTAGGGCACTCTCTTGCATCCTTATGTAGTCCACGAAACAAAACACAATCGTTGACACATCCATGGATGCGCTTGTAATCTAATCCTCTAAGAGAGGTCACATGTTGCCTTGCCATATCTCTTGAGGTTGGTAATTTATTCTCCCTTGGAAGAATTTTACACAATAGCTTGCACGTGAAGACCATAAATGAGGAAAAGCATTCGAGTAATTGACCCACTAGCATAATTCACCATGTTTGCAAAATAGACTTTAAAGCTTACTTGAGTAATGCATTCAAACTTGCATTGTTCCATCCATAGATGGTTTGCAAGTTTAGTAACTCAAGGGAGGCACGTAGAACAGAGAATGTGCACCCCTCAAACAGTGGAGTCGATGCTGCAGTAAAAAGATCATCCTGCTCCATGCTATCATCCCTTCCTTGATGGACATCTAAATCCTACACCATATCATCAAACAACTCCTCCTCCATGGCTTCATGAGGTAATGGTGGAGGGCTACTATCACCATCACTCCATGCATCCGTAATGGTCCCTCCTGAAGATCCCACCTCATATCGCTGATGCTTCGCCTCCTCATGGCGAGCATAGGGCAACATATTCGGGTGTGGCACTGCATCCTGTATCAAATTAAAACGAGATCATATCTCAAACATATGAACACCCATAGGTATCTCAATCAACCTTACCTCTTTAACACTTATCATGTTTATGGTTGCATCCCATTCTCCATACTTTGAGATGTGATTGAGTGTAATCATGCATGCACGATACATGTTTCCTCGACATCGATCACACATACATTTGTTTTTTTGCTCCAACCACATTTCGCGATGGTGGATACGGAGGGATTCATACTCACTGGAGCTACTTGTTGAAGATGAGGACATCCTACAAACAAACAACCCAAATTTTTTTTCTTTTCTTCAAATATTTAATTTTAAACTCCGTGGCGCGTCTAAAGGCGCATCTAAAACCGCATCTGTCAGTTCTATGGTGCGCATCTACAAGTGCGTCTAAAACCACGTTTGTCTGTTCTGTGGTGCGCGTCTACAAGCACGTCTAAAACCGCATCTGCTCTGTGTATTTAGACACATGTATAGACACGGTTTTTAAATCTGCTTTAAGCGCACTCGCTTTGCTTTTCTTCACATTACTTATACTTCACACGGCTTGCTTGCTTTGCTATTAGCAGATCCACAGTTTTGACACTTAAGAGGAAGGCACCCACACTTCCAAGCTTAAAGGAGAAGAGGGTGAACAAGGAAGAGAAGCAACTTTGAAAAAGGAGAAAAAGCTTCCATACCTCTATCCAAGGTAAGTCTTTTTACAGTTGATCTTTTTAGGAAGTTTGCTGTCTTTGGATTTGTCGTTTCTTGTATCCAAGAAATGCATGATTTTGGTATCAGTGTTACGTTTTTGTCTCGGGTGCATGTCCTTTTCTACTTTTTAGAAAAGTCCGTATGTCGGAGCGCATCTATAGGCGCATCTCAGAGCGCGTCTAAAACCGCATCTACAGGCACCTCTAGACGCATGTCTAGCCTGTTTGTAGACATAGACAACCGCATCTATAGATGCATTGTTATACGCATCTATAGACGCGCTCCGATAGTAATCTTTTCTTTCCTTCCTCTTTCTTCTCAGCTCATCAATAATCGTTTTTTTTTCTTTTTTCCAGTTCATCATGTGGCCAGGATGCTCTTTGGGCTCACCTGATCTCTGGGAGTCTATTTTTAGGGACTTATATAACCTTTTAGGGCACCCTCCTAGTCCTGCGGAGTTATACGGGTATATGACGGGTACTTTAAACACCCCCCAGGAGTCGGCACTACAGACTCCAAACCACCCCACACCAACTGAGATTACCCCAGCGGAGTCAGCACAGCCCAGTCGGCTACACAGTTGAGGCCCTTCTCCCATGCTATCTTATTCCCCTTCCCCCATGCCGTCTTATGCCCCTTCTGCCATGCCATCTTATGCCCCTTCCCCCATGCCATCAAGAGGTCCTTCTGTCTCGCAGAGCCATCGGCCTACTCCTGTGCAGTCGAGACTCGATTCTCTAGCTACGAGTGGTCCACGTAGTCCCGTGCAGTCTCCAGCTACGAGTGGCCAGCATACTAGCTCGACACGACACGGTAGCAGGCATAGTAGTAGGGAGAGTGGTGGGGGATGCATGGCACAGTGCTTTGGGAGGGGTGGTGGTAGGGAAGATGATGATTCAGATGATTTAGATGTGCCTCCGGGTGATGGTACGATATTCTATGACATCACTCAGATAGGAGGCATCTTGATGGATGCACGGGGGAAGGACATCATGGCCTTCATGCACTCTGTAATTGCTAACAATTATAGAGATTGCTTTATCCACTACAAAGACCAGCCAAAGAGGTTGGCTAATGAGACCCTCGGTGCTGTTCACTCTAGGTATTCTAACCCCCCCAATCGTCAGTTCACAAATAAATGGGCCAAGTTACGATACTTGGAAATAAAAGATCTTGGCTTAAGAGGCAGGCACTAGCGGAGCTTGCCAGGCTCGAGGGAGGTCAACCACCAAGGGGCCCACTCCACACCGCTCACAAGCGTGAGTGGAAGAAAGCAATGAAGTTAGCGAGGGAGGACCCCAATCTGCAGCACGTGGAGGCACGAAGGATACAGCAATATGGAAGCATGAATTTTGGAGCAGGGGGTGTTGAATCATGGGAGGCCCAATTTGTAAGTATCGATCTCAAATTATATTGCTTATGTAGTTTATTAGGAGGTTATTTCTTTGTACTTACCCCTCCGCAAATTGTGTCATCTTGCAGCTTGATATCGTGGGCAGATACCCTACTCCTGTCGAGATAGCCTACCACCACCATCGCAGAGGAGATACATGGAAGCACTTCTATCATGATGGGTTGATTACTGAGGAGCAGTATATCCAGGCTACTGGAGTGGCCCCCGAGGTATTTGAAAGTAATTAAATAATGTCAATATTATAAGTAAAGATTTGATTTTTCATACATTGATATATGTTGTCCCTTGTTTACAGGTCCCTGCACAAGAAGACGAGGAAGAAGACGACTCAGAAGGAGGCAGAGAAGGGAGCGTAGAAGGGAGTGCAGAGGGAGTGTGGAAGGGAGTGAGGACATGGAAAACATAGATTAGTCGTAGAAGTAGTGCTAGCTAATCTTTTTTGTACTTAAAGCCACTGGCTTGGCTTCGTTCCTCTTGTATATATACTCCTCTTATTTTTTGTACTTGAAGCCACATGACGTGGCTTAGCTTCGTGCTATATGTATGTACATACAAGCACTTTTTGAGCTTTCAATTTTATTGCATTTTCGAGTTATAATGTTTTATTTGGAATTGTAATTAAAATGCGGTTGGCTGTAAGAATTGAATTACACAATGTGGAAATGGGATTCTTGTAACTATATAGTATACACAACATACATAGCATTCTGTAAATTTAAAAAAAAATATTATGTAGCGCATCTATCAGTGCGTCTATAAACACGTCTATATATGTATCTGTCTGTTCGAGAAGCATCTATTTATGCATCTATAAATGCGTCTATAAGACCATTTATAAATGCATCTATACACATGTTTAATGATGTGTATGTCTATCTTTTAAATTTTTTAGCAGAGCGTCTATCTATGCATCTATATGTGCGTCTGTTTGCTATATAGACATGCTGTTAGACGCGGGTCTAGAAGCAAAAATAGACATACAAATAAACGCGCTTGTAAGTTTTTTTTTAGTTCAGTAAACGCGTTTGTGTGCACATTTGTGGGTGCTTTGTCTTGTTGTGGATATTCAGGACATGAAATACATCAGACAGGTATTTCTTTTTCCCATCCTACATAGACAAAGGAATTTTACCAACCTGCACAATAGGATGTGTAGTATCATCACCAGTCTCCACAAATCCTGGTCTTTCCATTTTCCTTGCATCCTACATCCATTCTGCATGACCTGTCATGTGGTTTGATGCACCTGAGTCAACATACGACACATCATTGCTTTCTTCTGCACTTGTCACAGAATTGGTCATGTGCTGCACCATAAACAGATGCTCATTTATGTCATCACCCTGTCTACTAGAACATGCATAATTCCCTTGCTGCAATTTTCCATTCATGATGTCATTCCGCTTTTTATAGTAGTCTTTAGCCATATGACCCATTTTACCACAGTAGTAGCATTCAACATTGCTATTTGCATTTTGGCCTCTCTGCCATCCACCAGGACCTCTTTGGCTACCCCTGCCTCTAGAGTTACCACGTCCTCCTCCATAGGACTGGTTTTCTTGAGTTTGCTACATATTCTAATTTCTACCATGGCCTCCAGATCGGCCTGCTTTACCTCTGCCTCTACCTCTTCCAGCATTTGAGTAGAAGACAGTTTCTTTTGAAGTTCCTCCTGAAGAAGATGCACCACCATTTCTCTGCTCTTCAGAAATTAGAAGAGCAAACAACTCCTCAAAATCAAGATATTTTTCACCGACGGCAATGGATGTCCGGAACTGTGCATAATCCTTTCCTAGACCATTCAAGGTCACAGAAACTCAATCATAATCTTCCACTGGTGACCCAATGGAAGCAAGTGCATCTGCAATTTTCTTCACCTTCATGTGGTAGTCATTGATGCTCATATTTTCTCTCTGCACATTGTGCAACTCCTGCTTGAGCTGCATTTTCCTGGCTTGCATATTTGTACTGTACATCTTTGCCAAAGTATCCCATGCCTCCTTTGGCGTACTTGCATCCTGAATATGCACAATCATAGAATCTGAAATATTGATAGACAGCCAGTACATAACTTTTCTGGCTCTCTCATGCCATCCTTTAAATGCCTGCATTTCCTGTTGATTGGGAACATTAGGAAGAACTGGTTCTTCTTCATTTCCTGTAATTAACTCCCAATAGCCTTTTCCCATAAGGAAATTTTGTCATTCTAAACTTCCATGCTTGGAAGTTGTTCTTGCCAAGCTTTTCAGTGACAATCTGTGAAAGAGAATCAGACGCCATTACAAAACACTGCAAAATATTCTATCACTACAAAAACCGCAGCTTCTGCCTCACAAGGGTGAATCTGCAAAACTGACGAAAGTGGTATTTTACCACACAGTCACTTCCTAGTGATGATTTTGCATCAACATGCAATAAGGATGATTCTATAACTCCCAGTATCTCTGCACACAGGCATACGATGCAATTTTTGCGCCAACTTTTCATCGACCTGCAGAGCAATGGTCGCACAGCAAAAACAGGGCCTTTTTCTCAGTGCTTGCAGAGAACTTTCGTCTCCAAAACGGGCCCTGAAATGGCCTCGAATCAGAAAAATAAAGTCACCAAGGGCAATTTGTAGCATATATTCCCCTCTCGCCACACCGCGGAGGGCGTCTCAATCTGAGACAATGCACTCTTGCACTTTCTGGCTGTGGTACCTGTAGAGATTTGCTCCCAAACTCGAAAAAGGAAAGCAACACTGGTCCTCTTACCAGGACACCGTGAACTTGGTTTATTTTCTTGAGCTCCTTACCACAAACCAGGCTCTGATACCATGTAAAGATAGTGGGAGAGAAGGAAGGAGGCTCACTTGCAGCTTTCTCACATACACAATGGTGGAATACACACAAAGGTGGAGGCTGAAAATAGTTTTCCTCGTCTTAGTTGTGAAAACCAAAAGAAATCTAGTACAAAGAAATAGAAGAACCCTATATGTGTGTCTCAAACCAAACTGAGCTAACTAAGGTGGCATACTAACTGAGCCACGAACTAGTGTACATAAGGATAGTTGTCATCCAGCTATTATTCATGGGCGGTGTACCAACCGCATCTGCAGCTAACAAGTCGGTGACATAAATGCACCATGGTCACCCTGGCATATCACGAGTGGAGCTCGATATCTCAACATGGCACCTATGCCATTCTTAATCCATGAGACTTTCGGGATGGTTCCCTCATAGCTTGAGGGTTGAAGTAGCTAAAGGGATGTTTTTCATGGCACTGTTGCCAATCTAGTTAACATGGAGATTTTTATAAGGTCGAAACATCAGTGGCTACTGATGTGAACCTCATTGTGATTGTCACAAATGAGATTGGCACTAGTGCCATTGTGATAGAGAATGGCACCTATTCCATTTATTCATCCATGAGAGTTTGTGGATGGCTCCCTTCTAGCCTGAAGGTTGAAGTAGCTAATGGGATATTTAGAAAGACACTGCTCTGAATCTAGTTATGTTCAAAGCACAAATGCGATTGGCACTAGTGCCATTCTTAATCCATGAGAGTTTGTGTATGGCTCCCTCATAGCCTGAAGGTTGAAGTAGCTAAAGGGATGCTTGTCATGGCACTACTGCCAATCTAGTTAACAAAAGAGATTGGCAATAGTGCCATTTTGATAGAGAATGGCACCTTTGCAACTCTTAATCCATGAATGGAGATTTCTCTTTTTGATGACTGTAGCATGGTGCCAATCTTACAAATCAGATTGCCACAAATGCCATTTTGATAGAGAATGGCACATGTGCCATTCATTAATCCATGAGAGTTTGTGGATGGATCCCTCATAGACTAAAGGTTAGACTAAAGGTTGAAGTAGCTAAAGGGATGTTTAGAATGGCATTGCTGCCAATCTGGTTATATTCAAAGCACAAATCAGATTGGCACCAGTGCCATTCTTAATCCATGAGAGTTTGCGGATGGCTACCTCATAGGCTCAAGGTTGAAGTAGCTAAAGTGGCATGGCACTACTGCCAATCTAGTTAACATGGAGATTTCTCTTTGTGATGAATCTCATAGAAGATATTGGCATCAATGCCATTCTGATAGAGAATGGTATCTCTACCATTCTCAATCCATGAGAGTTTGTGGATGGCTCCCTCATAGCTTGAAGGTTGAAGTAGCTAAAGGGATGTTTGGCTTGGCACTTCTACTAATATAGTTAACATGAAGATTTCTGTAAAGTCTAACCTTCAGTGGGTATTGAGGTAACTTTATTTGTGATTGTCACAAATGAGATTGGCACCAATGCCATTCTAATAGAGAATGGCACTTGTGCCATTCACTCATCCATGAGAGTTTGTGAATGGATCCCTCATAGCCTGAAGGTTGAAGTAGCTAAAGGGATGTTTAGAAAGGCACTAGTGCCAATCTAGTTATGTCCAAAGCACAAATGAGATTGGCACGAGTGCCATTCTTAATCCATTAGAGTTTCTGGATGGCTCCTTCATAGCTTGAAGGTTGAAGTAGCTAAAGGGATGTTTGGCATGGCACTGCTGCCAATCTAGTTAACATGGAGATTTCTCTTTGTGACGACTATCACAAAAGAGACTCGCACCAGTGCCATTCTGATAGATAATGGCACCTGTGCCATTATTAATCCATGAAGGGATATTTCTCTTTGTGATGACTGGCACAAAAGAGATTGCCACCTATGCCATTCTTAATCCATGAGAGTTTGTGGATGGCTCCCTGATAGCCTAAAGGTTGAAGTAGCTGAAGGGATGTTTGGAATGGCATTACTACCAATCTAGTGAACTTGGAGATTTCTCTTTGTGATGACTATCACAAAAGAGATTGGCACCATGTAGCTTCATAAATGCATGCAGATGCTATGGAAAGCAATAGACAAACGATGTGCACAACATCCACAAGAATGCAATACAGAATGGAAGACAGATGTGCAAGATATAGAACACTATATTCCAGAGCAATAGCTCGCATAACATCTGCCTACACAATGATCTTGTAATGCTAGTAATAGCATGCATGTAGAACCATCTGACGGTTAGAGAAGCATTCGTTGTAGACTACTACTGCTTGGAGATCGAAACCGTCAACCCCTTGTGGCTAACCTACCCTCACACACCCCTCTAGGTCACTGCTACTAACCCGCATGGTTATGCAATAATACATGGCACTCACTGTGGATTGTTTGAACCACATATGCACATCCCTGAATTGAAGTCAGATGCCTTATACAGTACAAAGTGTATGTGCAACAATCATTTTAGGCAAAGCCTCGGCAGAGAACCAGGTGCGGTAACTTAAATCTCTCTCGCTTATTCAGTACACAAGAATAACCAAGCACCTCATTCCGAAAAAAAACAATAAAAAAAACATTCTCTCTGTAGTCGCAATGCTTGTCTGAGCATCCTTTTTTAATTTCTCCTCCCTATCCAAAATCATCCCCGCATTTTGGACATCTTCGATGTTGCCCGTCCAACAGCAACCACTATAGTGACGTATGCACTTTGCTGCATAATGATACTTTATTCCACGAGGCCCTTCTACAGCCATCGCCATAGTTCTACTCTTCATCTGAACTAGAAATGTATTGAATAGGCACAACAATGCCACCACGCTTGCCCAGTCCCACATCACTACTCTCAAGTAACTCTTTCAGCAACTGTGTCACCGCTCCACTCGAACCAGCCTTTGCAGTCATCTCCAACTGCCGTTTCTGCATGTACAACTTCATTCGTCGATCATGCTCTAGATCCATCAGCCATTGCAATGAATGACACTTGGAGCGATCCACCACCTGTAGTTTAGGCCACTGCTTTGTGGGTAGTACTTCATCTATCCATGCACCTGGTGGCAATTGCTGTTGCCATCACTCCTGTGCCATTGTAGGTCTCTAAATCACCATTGGCTCATAGGAAGGGGGATCAAGTAACCCCAGAAAAGGTGTGTGCTTATGAAAATACTTCCCCGAAAACTTATCGGCCTCTTTCTGTGAAGATAGTGGGAGAGAAGGAAGGAGTCTCACTTACGGCTTTCTCACATACACAATGGGGGAATACACACAAAGGTGGAGGCTGAAAACAGTTTTCCTCTTCTTAGTTGTGAAAGCCAAAAGAACTCTAGTACAAAGAAATAGAAGAACCCGATATGTGGGTCTCAAACCAAACTCAGCTAACTAAGGTGGCATACTAACTGAGCCATGAACTAGAGTACACAAGGATAGCTATCATCCAGCTATTATTCATGGGCGGTGTACCAACCGCATCTGCAGCTTAACAAGCCGGTGACATAAATGCACAACGGTCACCCTGGCATATCATGAGTGGAGCTCGATATCTTAACACTCCCCCTCGAGCCCAGTCCCAATTCCTGCACACCAAGTAGGTCTCTGAACTTGCGCAGCTTCTCTGCACCCAATGCCTTCATGAATATGTCAGCTACCGGATCCTCTGTGCTGATGTAAACTAGATCAATAAGACCTAGTAAAACCTTCTCCCGCACATAGTGATAATGCACCTCAATGTGCTTTGTTCTAGCATGATAGACTGGGTTATTTGCCAAGTGTATACTCCTCATGTTGTCACAATAAATGACAACTGGCCCATCTGTAGACTGATGCATATCATAAAGTAGCTTATGCAACCAAGCTACCTCACATGCAGCCATTGCTGCACCCCTATACTCAGCCTCTGTGCTCGACAAGGCAATTGTAGGCTATTTCTTGCTGCTCCAAGTGACTGCAGCACTCCCGAAAGAGAACACATATCCACTGGTAGATCGTCTATCAGAAATACTATCAGCCCAATCAGCATTAGTGTATCCATGCAACTGTATCTAAACCCCAGCCTCATAAAATAGTCCATACTACAATGTGGACTTCACATACCTGAGTATGCATCTAGCTGCATCCAATAGCATAGCTCAAATCTAGCCTGGTAATAGTCATATAAATCAAACTTCCTACTATGCGTCTGTATGTAGTAGGGTCTTCCAAAATTAGCTCACCTGCATCTGCGCTCATCTTCACATTCTGCTCCAAAGAAACTGAAATAGGCTTACAACCTATCATCCCATATTTGGACAGCATGTCCAATCCATACTACCTCTGCAAGAGCTGTATCCTAGTTGGTGATCTAATCGCCTCAATGCCCAAGAAATGATGCAGCTCTCCCAAATCCTTCATCTCAAACTTTTGCTTCAATAGCCTTTTCACATGAAGGATATCTTCATCACTATCACCCGTGATGATCAAATCATCAACATGAATGGCAAGCAGCATAATACCTTTCTCTGTTTTTCTCACATAAAGTGAGAAATCTGCCTTGGAAATCTGAAAGCCAATAGTGACAAGATATTGTCCTATCTTGTCAGACCATGCTCTAGGTGCTTGCTTTAAGCCATACAAGGCTTTCTTCAACCTGTAAACAAATTCACGATGAACAGCATGAACATAACCTGATGGCTGCTACATAAAGACCTCTTCTTGCAAATCACCATGCAAGAAGGCATTCTTTACATCCATCTGATATAAATACCATCATTTTGATGTAGCCATAGCAATGACTGCTCTTACGGTTGCCATCCTTGCAACCGAACTGAATGTTTCTTCATAATCAATGCCATATGTTTGTGCATACCCCTTGACAACTAATCTTGCCTTGTATCTGTTCACAGAACCATCTGCATTGTGCTTCACCTTATAAACCCACTTACAGCCAATTGCATTCTTGTCTTTAGGCAAAGGCACCAGTTCCAATGTAGCATTTGCTTCCAAGGCATCCATTTCTTCATCCATGGCTTTCTCCCATTTTTCTTTTCCCATGGCTTGCTCAAAAGAAGTGGGTTCTGATTCTTGTAGCACTTTGACCATATAGGCATAGTGAATGGCTATAAATCCATCATATTTCAGCCTATCCACAGGATACCTAACTCTGGTAGACCTACGCAAATTAGGATCACTTCCAGGTGCTCTCAAAACATCCCTGGTCTTCCTTACTCCAGGTGTAACAATAGAAGGAATAGCCAACTCATCATCAATGCTCTGTTCTGAGCCACTGGATTCACCATCCACATAAGAGTGACCTGCATTCACATCAAACATGGGTTGATCTACCTTCTCTTTTCCTTTTCGTGATACCTGCATACCACTATCTGCATTGCTTTGAGGAGGTTCTCCTGATCTCAATCTGCCTGTCCATGGCAAAGTATGTGAACCACTGCTAGAGGACACTACAGGTCCACTAATATTTTGTGATTGCTGCTGTGAATTCTGTGCAGCATTACCATTTTGTGCATCGACATCATCAATCACATTTACTAGTTTATACCAACTGCTCATCTCATAAAAAACAACATCTCTGCTCACTGTAAACTTACGAGTAGAAGGGTTATAGCATCTATACCCTTTCTGCTGCAAAGAATAACCAATAAAGATGCACTTCTCAGCTTTTGGATCCAACTTGGACCTCAACTCATCTGGCACATGAACATAGGCAATGCAACAAAAAATTTTCAAATGAGAAATATCTGGTTTCCTACCAGTATACATCTCCTCTGGCATCATGCCATGTATTGCTGCAGTGCGAGTCCTGTTCATTATGTAAACTGTTGTAGCAACTGCTTCAGCTTAATAATAATCTGGTAGGTCTTTTTCATTTAGCATGGCCCGAGATACCTCTCTAATATACTTATTTTTCCTTTCTGCAAGTCCATTTTGCTGTGGGGTATGACTGCATGAATATTGTTGCTTTATGCCATGCTCCTGCAGGAACCTTGCAAACTCATTTGAGAGGTACTCTCCCCCTCCATTTGACCTTAGGCATTTTATTTGCAAGCCTGTTTCTTTTTCAACCATAGCTTTAAAAGCCTTGAAATGCCCAAACACTTCACTTTTCTTTTTCATAAAATGCACCCAAACTTTTTTGCTGTAGTCATCAATAAAAGTGACAAAGTAATGATAGCCTCCAATAGATGTAGCTTTAGTAGTCAACACATCAGAGTGGATTAATTCCAATGGCTTCTTACTCTCTTGAACATGTCTAAGAAATGGTTTTCTTGCCTGTTTTCCAAATTGACAGGCTTCACATACCTTATGCATTTCTGCAACCTTGAATTTAGGCAATCCTACAACAATATTTTGGGCCTGAATTGATTTAAGTCATTGTACATTAACATGCCCAATGCATTATGCCAGATATCAATATCTGCAACTACACCGGTCCCATGTGCAAACATTTCTACACTCAATTCAAGAATGTCCCCATCCAACGTAAACATCCTGCCCTTCTTCCCTTTTGCTATCAAGTAACTGTTATTTTTCATATCCTCAACAAAGCATCCATGAGGATTAAATCTGACCTGCAAGCCCTGCTCAACCCTTTGACCAATAGAGACCAGGTTCTTGGTGATATTTGGGACATGAAATACATTAGACAGGTATTTCTTTTTCCCATCCTACATAGACAAAGGAATTTTACCAATCTGCATAATAGAATGTGCAGTATCATCACCAGTCTCCATAAATCCTAGTCTTTCCATTTTCCTTGCATCCTGCATCCATTCTGCATGACTTGTCATGTGGTTTGATGCACCTGAGTCAACATACCACACATCATTGCTTTCTTCTGCACTTGTCACAGAATTGGTCATGTGCTGCACCATAAAAAAATGCTCATTTTTGTCATCACCCTGTCTACTAGATGATGCATAATTGCCGTGCTGCAATTTTCCATTCATAATGTCATTCTGCTTTTTGTAGTAGTCTTTAGCCATATGACCCATTTTACCACAATAGTAGCATTCAACATTGCTGTTTGCATTTTGGCCTCTCTGCCATCCACCACGACCTCTTTGGCTCCCCTTGCCTCTAGAGTTGCCACGTCCTCCTCCAAAGGACTGGTTTCTTTGAGTTTGCTGCATATTCTGATTTCTACCATGGCCTCCAGATCGGCCTTTTCTACCTCTGCCTCTACCTTTTCTAGCATTTGAGTAGAAGACAGTTTCTTTTGAAGTTCCTCCTGAAGAAGATGCACCACCATTTCTCTGCTCTTCAGAAATTAGAAGAGCAAACAACTCCTCAAAATCAAGATATTTTTCACCGACGGCAATGGATGTCCGGAACTGTGCATAATCCTTTCCTAGACCATTCAAGGTCACAGAAACTCAATCATAATCTTCCACTGGTGACCCAATGGAAGCAAGTGCATCTGCAATTTTCTTCACCTTCATGTGGTAGTCATTGATGCTCATATTTTCTCTCTGCACATTGTGCAACTCCTGCTTGAGCTGCATTTTCCTGGCTTGCATATTTGTACTGTACATCTTTGCCAAAGTATCCCATGCCTCCTTTGGCGTACTTGCATCCTGAATATGCACAATCATAGAATCTGAAATATTGATAGACAGCCAGTACATAACTTTTTTGGCTCTCTCATGCCATCCTTTAAATGCCTGCATTTCCTGTTGATTGGGAACATTAGGAAGAACTGGTTCTTCTTCATTTCCTGTAATTAACTCCCAATAGCCTTTTCCCATAAGGAAATTTTGTCATTCTAAACTTCCACGCTTGGAAATTGTTCTTGTCAAGCTTTTCAGTGACAATCTGTGAAAAAGAATCGGACGCCATTACAAAACACTGCAAAATATTCTATCACTGCAAAAAACATAGCTTCTGCCTCACAAGGGCAAATCTGCAAAACTGACGAAAGTGGTATTTGACCACACAATCACTTCCTAGTGATGATTTTGCATCAACAGGCAATAAGGATGATTCTGTGACTCCCAGTATCTCTGTGTACAGGCATACGATGCAATTTCTACGGTAACTTTTCACCGACCTGCAGAGCAATGGTCGCACAGCAAAAACAGGGCCTTTTTCTCAGTGGTTGCGAAGAACTTTTGTCTCGAAGACGGATGGCCTCGAATCAGAAAAATAAAGTCACCAAGGGCGATTTGCAGCATATATTCCCCTCTTGCCACACCGCGAAGGGCGTCTCAATCTGAGACAATGCACTCTTACACTTTCTGGTTGTGCTACGTGCAGAGATTTGCTCCCAAACTCGGAAAAGGAAAGCAACACTGGTCCTCTTACCAAGACACCACGAAATTGGTTTGCTTTCTTGAGCTCCTTACCACGAACCAAGCTCTGATACCATGTGAAGATAGTGGGAGAGAAGGAAGGAGTCTCACTTGTGGCTTTCTCACATACACAATGGGGGAATACACACAAAGGTGGAGGCTGAAAACAGTTTTCCTCTTCTTAGTTGTAAAAGCCAAAAGAACTCTAGTATAAAGAAATAGAAGAACCCTATATGTGGGTCTCAAACCAAACTCATCTAACTAAGGTGGCATACTAACTGAGCCACGAACTAGAGTACATAAGGATAGTTGTCATTCAGCTATTATTCATGGGCGGTGTACCAACCGCATCTGTAGCTAACAAGTCGGTGACATAAATGCACAACGGTCACCCTGGCATATCACGAGTGGAGCTCAATATCTCAACACTTTCCACCAAGGAGGACGAGGAGGTAAGGATAGACTAAAATAATGGGCGCACAATTCCAACCATAGTCAAAGTGAATGCCTCTGCCGCTTTAGTGCATCGATTCTTTTGCTGTTGTGGAGAACGGCTTCCACAACGTCTTCTACCAACTCATCATATTTGGCTTGCCAATCCTCTTCAATCTGTACTGCCTCCACAACCACTCCTTTCCCCTTATCCATACCACCACCACCAAAAGAAGTGCTAGACCCTTTCGGTCCAGAACTAGCCAGCACCTACTGACCCTGTTGTTGACTAGAACCCACACCAGGACCCGCATCTCCATCCGGCCTGGTTTGTCTTTTGTGTGGAACTAGCTCCCAGTAGGTCTGTGGAACAACAACCGCACTCCATCTGGCCACATGCATATCCCACTCCACTCTCACATCACCCTGCAAAGCTTCCAGGAGCGAGCCCATCTACTCCATGTTAACACTCACGTTTCCCAGAAAAGCCCGCAAATACCCCACCAGCACATCAGTCGTACATTGACATAGCAACTCAAGACTGCTTAATGCTCGACACATACTCTGCATGCAGCTGTTGCGTGGCCTCTGGATGTGCCTCTGCCACTTGAACTCTGGCTTCAAGGATTGACATCCGGTCCTTCAGTTGCCACACCCGCTCTTGTTGACCTCGTAGAGACTCATTTTCCATGCATAACTATGTGATGTCCGCCTGGGGATTTCCATTTTTTGAGCAAAAACCCTCGAGCGACGAGCGGACAAAAGGTGGGAGGGGTCAAAATATATAGGTTCAAGTCATTTTTGGGAAGCAAAAAATTCCAAATTATTTCAAGGAATATGTAAGTAAGTATGAAACATTGATAAATAGATATAGATATAAATATACCTTTATATAATATACATATATAATGTCCAAGTGGTGACTTATTTTATGACTTTCAAAAATCCTTTCTTTTGCTTTCACCATTGCTTGGATCATGAAATTTTGAGCAAATATCCTCTTTACAGTTCCTAAGGATAACCTAAGAAAAATAAATAGTACCTTTTTAATAGACCATCTAAGTGCATTTTGCTAGAGGAATATGGTTTGAAGAGCTTGTCCCACCACCGGCGAAATACCCTTGGAGAGCCTATGCAAAAGGGGTCATAACTTTTGCTCCTTAGCTCAGATTGAGGAGCTGTAAAAAGGAAAAATGTTCAAAATTTCATGATCTATGAAATAGTAGGCTTAAAATTATACTTTTTATAGTTATAAAAGAGAAAAAAATAAAAATTTCAAGATATATATGAGAGTTACAACTTCTCCCTAATTCATATTATGGTAGGAAGGAGTTCAGTAGAGACCACATTTCCTTAAAAGTACTTAGGTTTAGAGAACTGGGAATATTTTTAAAATCCCTACCTCACAATAAATGACAACAAGCCCATCTATAGACTGATGCATATCATAGAGTAGCTTATTCAACCAAGCTACCTCACATGCAACCATTGCTGCACCCCTGTACTCAGCCTCTGTGCTTGACAAGGCAACTGTAAGCTATTTCTTGATGCTCCAAGTGACTGTAGCACTCCTAAAAGAGAACATATATCCATCGGTAGATCGTCTATCAGAAATACTACCAGCCCAATCAGCATCAGTGTATCCATGCAACTGTATCTGAACCCCAGCCTCATAAAATAGTCCATACTGCAATAAGGACTTCACATACCTGAGTATCCGTCTAGCCACATCCAAATGTGGTTTCCTTGGATAGCTCAAATCTGGTTTGGTAATAGTCATATAATTCAAACTTCCTACTATGCGTCTGTACATAGTAGGGTCTTCCAGAATTAGCTCACCTGCATCTGCGCTCAGCTACACATTCTGCTCCAGAGGGACTGAAATAGGCTTACACCCTGTCATCCCATATTTGGATAGCATGTCCAATCCATACTGCCTCTACAAGAGCCGTATTCCACTTGGTGATCTAATCACCTCAATGCCTAAGAAATAATGCAGCTCTCCCAAATCCTTCATCTCAAACTTCTGCTTCAATAGCATTTTCACATGAAGAATATCTTCATCACTATCACATGTGATGATCAAATCATCAACATAAATGACAAGCAGCATAATACCTTTCTCTGTTTTTCTCACATAAAGTGAGAAATCTGCCTTGGAAATTTGAAAGCCAATAGTGACAAGATATTGTCCTATCTTGTCAGACCATGCTCTAGGTGCTTGCTTTAAGCCATACAAGGCTTTCTTCAACCTGCAAATAAACTCAGGATAAACAGCATGAACATAACCTGCTGGCTGCTCCATAAAGACCCCTTCTTGAAAATCACCATTCAAGAAGGCATTCTTTACATCCATTTGATGTAAAGACCATCCCTTTGATGCAGCCATAGCAATGAGTGCTCTTACGGTTGCCATCCTTGCAACCCGACTGAATGTTTCTTCATAATCAATGCCATATGTATGTGCATACCCCTTGACAACTAATCTTGCCTTGTATCTGTTCACAGAACCATCTGCATTGTGCTTCACCTTATAAACCCACTTACAGCCAATTGCATTCTTGTCTTTAGGCAAAGGCACCAATTCCAATGTAGCATTTGCTTCCAAGGCATCCATTTCATTATCCATGGCTTTCTCCCATTTTTCTTTTCCCATGGCTTGATCAAAAGAAGTGGGTTTTGGTTCCTGTATCACTTTGACCATATAGGCATAGTGAATGGTTGTAAATCCATCATATTTCAGCCTATCCACAGGATACCTAGCTCTAGTAGACCTGCACAAAGTAGGCTCACTTCCAGGTGCTCTCAAAACATCCGTGGTCTTCCTTACTCTAGATGTAACAACAGAAGGAATACCCAACTCATCATCAATGCTCTGTTCTGAGCCACTGGATTCACCATCCACATAAGAGTGACCTGCATTCACATCAAACATGGGTTGATCTACCTTCTCTTTTCCTTTTCGTGATACCTACATACCACTATCTGCATTGCTTTGAGGAGATTCTCCTGATCTCAATCTACGTGTCCATGGCGAAGTATGTGAACCACTGCTAGAGGACACTTCAAGTCCACTAATATTTTGTGATTGCTGTTGTGAATTATGTGTAGCATTACCATTTTGTGCATCTCATCAAAAACAACATCTCTGCTCACTGTAAACTTATGAGTAGAAGGGTTATAGCATCTATACCCTTTCTGCTACAGAGAATAACCAATAAAGATGCACTTCTCAACTTTTGGATCCAACTTGGACCTCAACTCATCTGGCACATGAACATAGGCAATGTAACAAAATATTTCAAATGAGAAATATCTGGTTTCCTACCAGTATACATCTCCTCTCACGTCATGCCATGTATTGCTACAGTGCGAGTCCTATTCATTATGTAAACTGATGTAGCAATTGCTTCAATCCAATAATAATATGGTAGGTCTTTTTCATTTAGCATGGCCCGGGATAATTCTCCAATATGCCTATTTTTCCTTTCTGTAAGTCCATTTTGTTGTGGGATATGACTGCATGAATATTACTGCTTTATGCCATGCTCTTGCAGGAACCTTGCAAACTCATTTGAGAGGTACTCTCCCCGTCCATCTGACCTTAGGCATTTTATTTGCAGACCTATTTCTTTTTAAACCATAGCTTTAAAAGCTTTGAAATGCCCAAACACTTCACTTTTCTTTTTCATAAAATGCACCCAAACTTTTTTGCTGTAGTCATCAATAAAAGTGAAAAAATAATGACAGCCTCCAATAGATGTACTTTAGTAGTCCACACATCAGAGTGGATTAATTCCAATGGCTTCTTACTCTCTTGAACATGTCTAGGAAATGGTTTTCTTGCCTATTTTCCAAATTGATAGGCTTCACATACCTTATGCATTTCTGCAACCTTGAATTTAGGCAATCCTGCAACAATGTTTTGGGCCTGCATTGATTTTAGTTGCTGTACATTAACATTACCAATGCGTTTATGCCAGATATCAATATCTGCAACTACACCGGTCCCATGTGCAAACATTGCTGCACTCAATTCAGGCATGCCCGCATCCAACGTAAACATCCTGCCCTTCTTCTTTCCTTTTGCTATCAAGTGACCATTATTTTTCATATCCTCAACAAAGCATCCATGAGGATTAAATCTGACCTGCAAGCCCTGCTCAACCATTTGACCAACAGAAACCAGGTTCTTGGTGATATTCGGGACATGAAATAAATCAGACAGGTATTTCTTTTTCCCATTCAGCATAGACAAAGGAATTTTACCAATCTGCACAATAGGATGTGCAGTATCATCACCAGTCTCCACAAATCCTGGTCTTTCCATTTTCCTTACATCCTGCATCCATTCTGCATGACCTGTCATGTGGTTTGACGCATCTGAGTCAACATACCACACATCATTGCTTTCTTTTGCACTTGCTACAGAATTGGTCATGTGCTGCACCATAAATAAATGCTCATTTCTGTCATCACACTGTCTACTAGAGGATGCATAATTTCCTTGCTACAATTTACCATTCAACATTGCTGTTTGCATTTTGGCCTCTTTGCCATCCACCACAACCTCTTTGGCTCCCCTTGCCTCTAGAGTTACCACGTCCTCCTCCATAGGACTGGTTTTCTTGAGTTTGCTGCATATTTTGATTTCTACCACGGCCTCCAGATCGGCCTCCTCTACCTCTACCTTTACCTCTTCCAGCATTTGAGTAGAAGACAGTTTCTTTTGAAGTTCCTCCTGAAGAAGATGCACCACCATTTCTCTGCTCTTCAGAAATTAGAAGAGCAAACAACTCCTCAAAATCAAGAATGGACGGCAATGGATGTCCGGAACTGTGCATAATCCTTTCCTAGACCATTCAAGGTCATAAAAACTAGATCATCATCTTCCATTGGTGACCCAATGGAAGCAAGTGCATCTGCAATTTTCTTCACCTTCATGTGGTAGTCATTGATGCTCATATTTTCTCTCTGCACATTGTGCAACTCCTGCTTGAGTTGCATTTTCTTGGCTTGCATATTTGTGCTATACATTTTTGCCAAAGTATCCCATGCCTCCTTTGGCGTACTTGCATCCTGAATATGCACAATCATAGAATTCGAAATACTGATAGACAGCCAGTACATAACTTTTTTGGCTCTCTCATGCCATCCTTTAAATGCATGCATTTCCTGTTGATTGGGAACATTAGGAAGAACTGGTTCTTCTTAATCTCCTGTAATGAACTCCCAATAGCCTTTTCCCATAAGGAAATTCGTCATTCTGAACTTTCATGCCTAGAAGTTGTTCTTGTCAAGCTTTTCAGTGACAATCTGTGAAAGAGAATCAGACGCCATTATAGAACATTGCAAAATATTCTGTCACTGCAAAAAACACAGCTTCTGCCTCACAAGGGCAAATCTGCAAAACTGACGAAAGTGGTATTTAACCACACAGTCACTTTCTAGTAACGATTTCGCATCAACAGGCAGTAAGGATGATTCTGTAACTTCCAATATCTCTACGCACAGGCATACGATGCAATTTCTACAGCAACTTTTCACTGACGTGTGGAGTAGTGGTCGCATGGCAAAAACAGGGCCTTTTTCTTAGTGCTTGCGGAGAACTTTCGCCTCAAAAACGGGCCTCGAAATGGCCTCATATCAGAAAAATAAAGTCACCGCGGGCTCTGCCCTCTCTCACAGCATATATTGCCCTCTTGCCACACCACAAAGGGCGTCTCAATATGAGACAATGCACTCTTGCACTTTCCGGCTATGCTACCTGCAGAGATTTGCTCCCAAACTCGAAAAAGGAAAGCAACATTGGTCCTCTTACTAGGACACCGTGAAATTGGTTTGCTTTCTTGAGCTCCTTACCATGAACTAGGCTCTAATACCATGTTAAGATAGTGGGAGAGAGGGAAGGAGTCTCACTTGCGGCTTTCTCATATACACAATGGGGGAATACACACAAAGGTGGAGGCTGAAAATAGTTTTTCTCTTCTTAGTTGTGATAGCCAAAAGAACTCTAGTACAAAGAAATAGAAGAACCCTATATGTGGGTCTCAAACCAAACTCAGCTAACTAGGGTGGCATACTAACTCAGCCACGAACTAGAGTACATAAGGATAGCTATCATCTAGCTATTATTCATGGGTGGTGTACCAACCGCATCTGTAGCTAACAAGTCGGTGACATAAATGCACAACGGTCACCCTGGCATATCACGAGTGGAGCTCGATATCTCAACAGAAGCTTGGGCCTTGCAGGACAACACTGCAAAATCGGTCACAAAGTGTTTATACCACGATGTTTTCACTCGGTTTGGGTGTCCAATTGAGATTGTCAGTGACATGGGTACTCATTTTGTCAACAAAGTCATCAAGCGGATGAATGCTTTTTATATGGTGATTTACAAGAAGTCTTCCCCCTATTATCCGCAAGCGAATGGACTGGCTGAGTCTACCAATCATACATTCAAGAGGATCATGTCGCTACTGGTGAATGAGCACCGCACAGATTGGGATGAAAAGTTGCTGGCAGCAATATGGGCATACCGCACTTCATTCAAGGTGGCGACAGGGTTGACTCCTTTTAAATTGGCATTTGGGCTGGAAGCAATCATGCCAACAATCGAGCATATTGTTCCAAGTCTGAGGATTGTGGTGGAGGACAGGCTTCTTCCACAGGACTCTATGGTATTCCAGTTGGATGTTCTGAACCAATTAGATGATTTGCGGCTAGAGAGCTATTATATCACATTGGAGGTTCAAGCTAGATGCAAGCGGAGGGTGGATTTGGCATCCAAGAAGAAATATTTTGAGCGTGGGAAAGTGGTTCTTTTGTTCAACACTCGTCTTGGGAAAATGCCAGGGAAATTGAAATTGCGATGTCCAGGTCCATTCTGGGTTTTTCATGATTGCAGATCAACATCATTTTATCTTGCAGATTTGCAAGGGCATGTTCTTCCACATCTAGTTAATGGGTTTCAGCTTCATCCATACCATCATGACGGTAGTCTTCAATGACCATTTCCCATCTCTAATGAGGCACAGATTTCTTGGCTTGAGTTGGAGGTGGTCGACCCATCTCAAGAGGACACGTGGCATGATGACAAAGGTCTTCTGTGAGGTCCTAGCCTAGCTGCCATGCAACTCACTATCATCAGGGCGGGATATTGGTAGTCTGAATTCCAACTCTTGCTCCATTGTTTGCATGTCTCAGTTGCTTGCTACTTGCTCGTCATCGCTCTTGCAGTTCTTTTGAGTGCATTAGTCTTCTAGCTCTCATCAGCGCTCATGGTTATCTTGTTGATTCTCCTTCGCTTGGCCATGGGGATGGCCCATGCTCAATTTCTCCCTCTTCTTCCGTTGGTGTACATAGATTCTCAGTCAATTGATGCTTGTCTTCAGTGACTACGGATTTGTATTTTTAGTAGTATTGATTGGCAAAGGGTGGTTGTTCATCTGTGTGCATTGGCGCTTTGCCAGCAGTTGGCGATAAGAACTGTGGTGGAGTTTTTCAACGAGCATCGAGAGCTGACTATGCAATTGATTCATCAACGTCTTTTTTTGCCTCTAGATGGAGCAATGATCATGCAACCAACGTGCACACCGGTGGCGATGGAGGCAGAATTTGGAGCTCCTACCAAGGGTGAATACAAGCTAAGTGGATGTTCGAATGCTCAAATGAGGGATTTGTATCAGTGGATTCTTAAGTCACTATTCTTATAGGCCAAGCCATATACCATCACTCCTGGGACTTGAGGGATGATAGAGGTGGCTGAGGACATGGTGGTTCCATGGGCGTGAATCCTTAAGGAGCGGATTCATGCATAGGCTTTATGAGTGGCAACTCATGTTGATAAGAAGCAGGAAATCAATTCCAAGATTGGGTAGGTTCTGGAGATTTTCTTTCCTATCCATTTGGAGTCGACAGCACTTCGATGCATGACTATCATCATGCTCACTTTGGATGCAGAGGGATCTTCTGGTGCAGTGGCTATGAAACAACAACAGAAGAAGCCTCGCCTTAGCAAGGGGGTGGTGTCTTCTCTTGCATCTTCAACTCCGGTAGATCCTGATGCTGTGAGAGGTGTTTCCACTAGTGTGGTGGTGAAGATGTAGATTGTGGTGTCTATGCCGATGGCGTTACCAGTCATGGAAGAACGGGTGACGGTGACTCCAATGTCTACCAGAATAGAGATCTTAGGTGATATTCCAGTGGTGGGAGGTTCTCTAATGCAACGGTGGATGGTGCAGCTTCAGTAGAGTGCTGCAACAACTACGGAAACTACTACAACATCAACGGCAGTCTCTGATGTGGTGAGAGTGTCGATGACAGAAGTGTTAACAGTGACCTCGGAGTCTACAAGTGTATCGCTAGTATCTTCAGTCGGGTTCAATTTTTGGTTGCAACCTACGCATGTCCAGTTGTAGTTTTGTTCGAATGTGCTCATGCAGATAGCTTCACAGATTGGTATGGGGGGAGACTCTGATAGGGTGACCAGTCTAGAGGCGAACAGGGATGTGCACAGTTTTCGAGCAAAAACCTACGAGCAGAAAAGTCCGAGTGATAATTTTTGACACCAACCATGCTTGTATATTTCTTGAAGGAATATACAATTATTTCTTAATTTCTCATTTATGGAACCATATACTTATTTTTCACAATAATCCTCATTTTAAAGAACATCATCTATATATGAACAAATAGTGAACACTTTAGAAATTCCTATAAATACCTCCCTACCATACTCTCTTTTGAGGATTTTGGTAATTCAATCAATTTAAAATATTTTCCATAATCAATCTAACAATCCCATTGAAGTTGGCGATATTTGTTGTAACATCCTCACTCTAGACATGACTATCAAACTTGTTTTCCAATCCTATTGCCTTTTGCTCCTATGAAGTTGGAGGTAGCTTGAATAGAATATTTCCATCATATGATCTAGGTAGCTCCTTGACAAATTGAATTGAAGAGACCATTTGAAAAGAAATAAAAAGAGAATTAGAAGGTGGCAATTGGTGTAACAAGTCAACGACATTGTGGAATGGCTTATGTTTGTCTCTTTCTATTGAAGGTTCAGTCACAATGAACTTATTCCCAAATTGAATGTACAAGGTATATTCCCTCCCATCTCCTCTCATAGCAAATGACACTTCAAACAAAACCTCTCATTGTGACACATCCATACACTAGTGAATCCTGATGGTAGAAGAAATCAAATTGAAGACTAAAACTATTTCATTCTCCTCAAGCATGCACACACCATTTTGAGCAACCTTTTGTAGCAACAAAACACCATTCTCATCATGAAGCATAGCACTACTCTCCATTTCCATCAAGAATTTTTCAAACAAGAATAAGTGCTCTTCCTTTTACAGAAGAAGCTTCAAAATCTATGAAAGCAATTGCAGTAGACTGTAGAAGTTGAGTCAGTAGACAAGAAGTATCTACCTTGCAATGTCCCATACATAATGCCAAAAAAGGAAGGTAAAGTTTTCGAAGGTGGACATAGCTCACATGCCAGGGAAATTCAATGTTCCGCAAGCAAAAGAACAAGAATGGCCGCACCTCATAGGAGTAAGTGGTAGAGGTAGTATTGAATGTGAAATGGGCACCTCAAATGCTATGTGGAGCTACCTAAGAAAAAATGATAGTTGAAGTGAAACATGGAGGCAGGTGCAGACAGAGCAAAACTCTAGCAGCAAGCTATAAAACTTGGAGGCAAGTGTTGGAGTAGTGATTCAGTAATGACAGTTCTTAAATTGCATGGCACTCATGAAAGGAGGGGGTATAGTTATAAATGCCATTATTCTTCTACCATGGAAGGTGGTGGAGTAGTGATACAGTAACGTGAGCTCGAAAAATATGTGCCACCAATGAAAGGACAGGGTATACTTTTAAATGCATGCATTCTTCTAAATTTTAAGGGGGAGATTAAAAAACATTTTAAGAGGGTGATTGAAAAACATATTACAATTCATTTGTCTTGCAAAAGATATGTTACAATGTGAAAGATTGATCACATACAATTGCATAACTATTAAAGACTAAGGACCTTGAGCATCCATCATATGATCACATACAATAGCATAATTATTAAATACCTAGAACCTTGAGCATCCATCATGAAATGGTGAACAATCAAGTATTTGTAATATATTTGCTCCTAAGGGATTTTCTCCCAAGGGAATTACAACATATGTGCTTCCTTACCAAATTACAAATATACTTATTTACTAAAGAATATTTATCTAATGATGTAGAAAATGTTTTTTAGATCTATCAACTTTGCATTTAAATAAAATTGTCTCAAAACTTAGTATATGCCTTGCCTTGTTTTTGTTTAAATGTTATATTTTGATATCATAAATATTTTGTTTGAAAAAAAATATTCATTTGCATTGATAATTAATCCGACACTTGTAAAATTTGGTATAAATCATTTTTTAGATTGAGAAAGATAACATTCTAATCATGCATGTGACTACACTGTCCATATCAAATATGTGATTTCCTACCATGCTCGAGCACTGGAATTGATTGGCCACATGGTCTAGAGTTCTAGTGAAACCATCAACCTCGCGAAATGTGCATTTTTTTACACATGATGGATTGGACAAGTGGTCTTGATGTACTTTCTTGCATGCATTTACCCGACCTCTGCCATTCGATACCTTCATGTCTGCACCTTCTTCCCAAAGCTGCCACACCCTCTTCTTCTCTCTCCCCTTCATCTTCTACTACAACAAACGGTCTCCAAGCTCTGCTACATAGTGCCGCTCTCCAAGTTCAAGTCACTCTTCCCCTATTCTGCTTGCTTTGCCATCCTTCTGATCAAAGTGCTCTCCTGCTCGTTCGAAATTCCATCCCATACCTTTTGTCTTGCCTCTGGGCTGGCGTCTCTTGCAATTCCCATGGCCGTGCCGTCCTCCTCAACAACATCATCACCTTGAACCTCACTACAGCCCTACTCCTCTCGCTTGCTGCTCCTCGGCTGTCACAGTCAGTATTGATGCACGCACTCCCTTGCTTGTGACACCTCGAGATACACTATGCTTGTGTTCTTGCCTTCTCTCGCCTCTTGTTTGTTTGGCCTCTCGTGGATAAGAACTCTCATGGAAGAGTGCCCAACACTCCTTTGAGGCTTTGCACAAATTCTGCCCTTCTCTCGTCTCTGACCTCTTGCATCTTACTTATCTATTTGCACCCCAATGTCTAGATGCTCAAAGAGATCATCGCCACTTGCTTCTTCAATCTCACGAATGCTTGATACTTGTCTCTCTCTAGAAATCAAATCAATGGCTCGCTTCCAAACAACATCTCAGCCAGCTCTTTCCAACATCTATAGTTTATAGACCTGGCCTCTAAGCTCTGCTACACAGCGCTGGTCTATAAGGCGAGCTCTCTGTTCTTATTTGTGCCATCTGGCCACCTCCTCTATTCTTTTCAAGCTCTCTCTGGTACAGCTTCTCTCTTCAAGTTGTTTCTATGTGCTATGTGACCGCCTCCTCTTCTTTTCAAGCTCGACTAGTAAGGCTCCCTCTTTTGATTTCAAGCTTCTATCTCCCCTATTCCGCTAGCAGAATAGGGGGAGAGAGTAGACATTAAGAGGACTCTTCATTTCCAATCTTTTTTTCAAATTAGTGCTAAGAACTAGTGCAGTTCGTCGTAATCAGGAGCAAGTCAGGAATGCAAGCAGCAGGGGTGATATTATTTTTTGGCCTTCGGGTCTCTCTCTAGATGCATTTTTTTATCTCTAAGTTCGTGGCAATTTATCCATTCTCTTTACCAAATTCTTTGTTTTCAAATCTCTAACATAGGGCATCTTTGGTTTCAAAATCTGTTTCACAGTTGGGTTGCTCTTTCATCCCCTATTGGGGTACGAGTCGTCTCATAGTTTTTTTCCGTATGTGTCATTTTTGCTCTTTGACAGACAGGTGTGTCGTTGAGTTGGCAAGCAAAGAATTGGCTTTAGCCGCAACAGAGGGACCAGTGCAGGCCGACTGCTTCATCTTTCGCATGGCTACAATCAACAACAAGCTTCAACAGAGGAGCAATCTTCCAAATAGCTGCAAACATAAGTAGCGCCAACTACCGGCAGCAGCAATGCTCACACTTGTTAACTTCCATAACGAGCTCCTACATCAAGGGCAACTTCATCGACCTTCTACATCTACTATGAGGAGCTCCAACATCAACTCGAGACTCAAGCAAGAGGCGACTACATTGTTGGGATATCTCAAGGTGTATGCCTCAGGCACACCTTGGTTTCTATGTGTGAGTGCTAGAGGCACAGTTAGGTGCCCATAAGCACAATTAGGTGGTGGAAAGCCACATAGGATGATTGAGAGAATCTAGGAGCAGATTGAGGAGATGATTGTGGAGCTCTGAAGTCATCAGTGATGTCAGTGAGCATGTAAGAGGTGCCTAACTCTTCTTCATTCCATAATGCAAGTATTCTGAATTTGTGTCCACTCTACTCTTTCCTTTTAGTTTACCAACATGGTATCAGAGCCCTTTGATCCCCCTTGAGCCCATTTCTGCCACATCATCATCTTCTTCTTCTTCTTCTTCATCTTCACCATTTCTCCTCTTTCTTCCCAAATCTTGCTAAAGCCTGTTCTCCCTCAGTTCTCTACCATTCTCCAAGCCCTTCCTGCTGGAGATACCCCTTTTTTGGGTGAACCTCCACCTACAAGCAATTGAAAAAAAAACGTCTCTGCTGGCTGCCATTCTCCAAACAGTGCATTTTTTTGTCATTCTTCTATTGCAGAATACTCCCTGCTTGCTGTGCCATTGCTCGAGCCCTCAGTAGATGGGAGACCTCAAGACAAACATTTTGAGTCATTTTTCAGCTCATTTGGTTCAATAACAAAGGAGAAATCGTCAAAACTCAGGTTCAGCCTGCAGCCACTCCCCCAGGCAAAACGACGCGCCATTTCGCCCAACCTCTGTGCTGGATCTTCTCTGGTATATGAGCTTTCTTTTGCTTTAGAAAGCCCTCTTTTCCTTGCTTTGAACAGTGAGATACAAGCCCTCCAAGTTCAGTCTTTTGATTTTGATAGTTTTAACAAGTTTTTGAAGAGGATGCTACATAAAATGCTACTCTAGCATTTCTGAGTTTTTGAAGTTTTCAATAACATCAGTACAACTGTGGCTTCAGCTTTGCTTGGAGTTACTATACCTGGTTTTGATTGGAAAGCTTTCATTTTAGCCACCTCTATGAAGCATGTAAGAAAAAGCATCATTGATTGAATTTTGGTCACTAGGCTTTGCTACATTAAAAGCTTATATTTGGAAGCCTTTCAGTTGTTATTCTAGCCTTGTAAGAGAGAAGACACTGCCCAATACTTGGGTTAGACCCTCTCATGGCTACCATATTGCATAGATAAGTTCAATGGAAAGGGCTTCCACACATGGCAGATGAAGGTGAAATTTGCATTAATGAGGGAAAACCTCCGGGGACTTGTCAAACCGACTTCAACCTCTTCTTCTACAGCCTCCAATGCTAGAGAATCCTCAGCTTTGACACTCCTTGCAAGGGATCTCGCTAGAGAGGAGAAAGCATATGGTATCATTGCTCTTGCTTTAGGAGATGATTATATTCATCACATCTCTGACTTAGAGTCTCCTTCAGAAGCTTGGCAGACATGATTTTTGGTGCTAGCTCTCACATCTCTAAATTATCACTTAAAATCTCTTTCTTTGAATTGAAGATGGTTAGTGGCACTGCTTTGGAAGCCCATGTAAATTACATGCAGAGTCTTATGACTAAACTTGCTTCTATCAACTCTCCTATTACTACAGATGATGCTATGGCAGTGTTGCTTAAGAGTATGCCTGAAGATTATGATCATATTGTTACCACTTTGAAAAATCTTCCTAATCCTAATCTTGAAGGTATTATCTTTGCTCTCCAAGAAGAAGAAAGGCACATGGAGCTTAGGAAAGGCAATGACACAGCTTATGCTGTAAAAATCCAGAAGGTCAAGTTTACACCTTGCAATCATTGTGGAAAGACAAATCACCTTTCAAAGGACTGCTTCAAAATCAATCCATGCAAACACTGTGGCAAAAACAATCATTATGAGAAGTTTTGCAAAGCCAAAGCAAAGACAGAAAATGCCAATCTACTTTCAGTTGATGTGCCTCCACAAGATGAGGCATCCTTTGAAGATTATGCATTTTAAATCATCTCTATGTATGCTCCAGATCTCTCTTTATGTTGAGTCAAGGTACTCAGCCTGGATAGTCCTCCAAATGAATGAAATAAACTATTGTGTTTTGTGTTTTTTGTAAACACCTCTGGTCACCTTATGATGTAGGCCATGTGTATTTTTTTGCTCCATGGTACCTCCTGCAAACATTGTGTGCATGTACATGCAGGGAGATAACCATTGGAAGGTCTTTTTGTATCCCTTTTGTTTACCTTACACCCATGGGAACCCTTGCTAGCTTGAGATCCTAGCCATTGATAGATCCATGGGCCACCATGAGATGGCATGAGACACCTTGTGCTAGCTGTATCCTTGACATAGCCTGAGGCATTCCCTTGAGGGGGGGTTTGTTGGGATATCTCAAGGTGTATGCCTCAAGCATACCTTGGTTTCTATGTGTGAGTGCTAGAGGCACAGTTAGGTGCCCATAAGCATAGTTAGGTGGTGGAAAGCCACATAGGATGATTAAGAGAATCTAAGAGCAGATTGAGGAGATGATTGTGGAGCTCTGAAGTCATCAGTGATGTCAGTGAGCATGTAAGAGGTGCCTACGTAAGGACCTCACTCTTCTTCATTCCATAATGCAAGTATTCTAAATTTGTGTCCACTCTACTCTTTCCTTTTAGTTTACCAGCATACATAGCTAGCAAACTCGACTTCAACAACTAAGGCATCGACCCTCAAGGCATCTTAAGCGATGCCTTCTCAATGATGTAATCTATACAAATCCTTTCACTCGACTTCAACAACAGCGATTATCCACCTACCATTGCTCCAACTAGTGCTGTATTCAACTAGCATGCCTCAGACCTGTGACTATAGACCCACCAGCAACCAAATGGGCATCTACTTCAATGCTTCAGCAAGGCAATACACAGGTATCTCCTATAGCCATCCTAAACCAAAGGACTATGGCCATCTCCATGACCCCGACTACTCACACTTGGCTCCTACAACTACAAGGTGGAGTGGTGGAGTCCATAACAGTAGGCAACACAACAACATGTTCAACAAGGCCTTTAATTTGCAGCTTCACTATGTCATAAATGGGATTGGCAATAGTCCAATTCTTAATCCTTGAGATTTTACGGATGGCTCCCCCATAGTCTAAAGGTTGAAGTAGGTAAATGGATGTTTAGCATGGCACTGCTACCAATATAGTTGTCACCCTTTAGCTAAAGGGATGTTTAGCATTGCACTGATCCTCTTTGTGATGAGTGTCACAAAAAAGATTGGCACCAATGCCATTCTCATTGAGATTGACACTAGTGCAATTGTTAATCCATGAGTGTTTGTGGATGGCTCCCTCATAGCCTAAAGGTTGAAGTAGCTAAACTAGTTATATTCAGAATGGCACTGCTACCAATCTAGTTATATTCAAAGCACAAATGAGATTGGCACCAGTGATCCACTAAAGTTTGTGGATGGCCATAGCCTGAAGGTTGAAGTAGATAAACAGATGTCTGGCATGGCACTACTGCCAATCTAGTTAGCATGGAGATTTCTCTTTGTGATGACTGTCACAAAAGAGATTTGCACCAATGCCATTTTGATAGAGAATGCTACCTTTTACATTCTTAATCCATGAGAGTTTGTATATGGCTCCCTCATAGCCTGAAGGTTGAAGTCACTAAAGGAATGTTTGGCATGCACTGCTGCCAATCTAGTTAACATGGAGATTTTCAGTAAACTCTAACCTTTAGTGGGTATTAATGTGACCCTCTTTGTGATTGTCACAAATGAGTTTGGCCCCAGAGCAATTCTAATAGAGAATGGCACCTCTACCATTCATTCATTCATGAAAGTTTGTGGATGGCTCCCTCATAGCCTGAAGGTTGAAGTCACTAAAGGGGTGTTTAGAAAGGTAGTACTCCCAATCTAGTTATGTTCAAAGCACAAAAGAGATTGGCACCAGTGCCATTTTTGTTTAGAATGGCATGCTACCAATCTATGGAAATTTCTCTTTGTGATGATTGTCACAAATGAGATTGGCACTAGTTCCATTCTAATAGAGAATGGCACATGTGCCATTCATTAATCCATGAGAGTTTGTGGATGGCTCCCTCATAGCATGAAGGTTGAAGTAGCTAAGGGGATTATTAGCATTGCACTGCTGCCAATCTTGAGTGCCAATCTATAAAATTGAACCTTTAGTGGGAACTGATGTGATCCTCTTTGAGATAATTTCATAAATGAGATTGGCAATAGTACCATCCTTAATCCATGAGATTTTGGGGATGGCTCCCCCATAGCCTAAAGGTTGAAGTAGGTATAGATGTTTAGCATGGCACTCCTGCCAATATAGTTATGTCACCTCTTAGCTAAAGGGATGTTTAGCATGGCACTGATCCTCTTTGTGATGAGTGTCACAAAACAGATTGGCACCAATGCCATTCTCATTGAGATTGACACCAGTGCAATTCTTGATCCATGAGTGTTTGTGGATGGCTCCCTCTGCCAATCTATAAAATTTGACCTTCAGTGGGAACTGATGTGATCCTCTTTGAGATGAATTTCATAAATAAGATTGGCAATAGTGTCATTCTTAATCCATGAGATTTTGGGGATGGCTCCCTCATAGCCTAAAGCTTGAAGTAGCTAAACTAGTTATACTCAGAATGGCACTGCTGCCAATCTAGTTATATTCAAAGCACAAATGAGATTGGCACTAGTGCCATTCTTAATCCAGTAAAGTTTGTGGATGGCCATAGCCTGAAGGTTGAAGTAGCTAAAGAGATGTCTGGCATGGCACTACCACCAATCTAATTAGCATGGAGATTTCTCTTTGAGATGACTATCACAAAACAGATTTGCACCAATGCCATTTTGATAGAGAATGCTACCTTTTACATTCTTAATCCATAAGAGTTTGTGGATGGCTCCCTCATAGCCTCAAGGTTGAAGTCCCTAAAGGAATGTTTCGCATGGAACTCCTACTAATCTAGTTAACATGGAGATTTTCTGTAAAGTCTAACCTTCAGTGGGTACTGATGTAACCCCCTTTGTGATTGTCACAAATGAGATTGGCCCCATAGCCATTCTTATAGAGAATGGCACCTCTGCCATTCATTCATCCATGAAAGTTTGTGGATGGCTCCCTCATAGCCTGAAGGTTGACGTCACTAAAGGGATGTTTAGAAGGGCACTACTCCCCATCTAGTTATGTTCAAAGCACAAAAGAGATTGGCACCAGTACCATTTTTAATGCATGATAGTTTGTGGATGGCTCCCTCATAGCTTGAAGGTTAAAGTAGCTAAAGGGATATTTGGTATGGCACTGCTGCCAATCTATTTAACATGGAGATTAATCTTTATAATGACTATCACAATAGAGATTGGCGCCAGTGCCATTCTAATAGAGAATGGCACATGTGCCATTCTTGATCCATGAATCGAGATTTCTCCTTGTGATGACTGTCATAGAAGAGATTGGAACCTCTGCCATTCTTAATCCATGAGACTTTGTGGATGGCTCCCTCATAGCTTGAAGGTTGAAATAGCTAAAGGGATGTTTGGAATGGCATTGCTGCCAATCTAGTTAAATTGGAGATTTCTCTTTGTGATGACTATTAGAAAAGAGATTGGCACTAGAGCTATTCTAACAGAGTATGGAACCTCTGCCATTCTTAATCCATGAGAGTTTGTGGATGGCTCCCTCATAGCCTAAAAGTTGAAGTAGCTAAAGGGATGTCTAGAATGGCACTTCTGCCAATCTAGTTATGTTCAAATCACAAATGATTTTGGCACCAGTGCCATTATTAATCCATGACAGTTTGTGGATGGCTCCCTCGTAGTCTGAAGGTTGAAGTAGCTAAATGGATGTCCAGAATCGCATTGCTGCCAAACTAGTTAGCTTGGAGATTTCTCTTTGTGATGACTGTCACAAAAGAGATTGGCATGTGCCATTATTAATCCATGAGAGTTTGTGTATGGTTCCTCCATAGCCTAAAGGTTGAAGTAGCTAAAGGGATGTATAGAATGGCATTGCTGCCAATCTAGTTAACATGGAGATCTCTCAAAGAGGATCACATCAGTGCCCACTGAAGGTTAAATTTTATAGATTGGCACTCAAGATTGGTAGCAGTGCAATGCTAATCATCCCATTAGCTACTTCAACCTTCATGCTATGAGGGAGCCATCCACAAACTCTCATCAATTAACTCTATCAGAATGGCATTGGTGCGAATCTCATTTGTGACAATCATCACAAAGAGAAATCTCCATGTTAACTAGATTGGTAGCATGCCATTCTAAACATACCTTTAGCTACTTTAACCTTTAGGCTATGGGTTAGCCATGCACAAACTCTCATGGAATAAGAATGGCACATGTGCCAATCTGTTCTGTGATAGTCATCAGAAAGAGAATTCTCCAAGATAACTAGATTGGCAGCAAAGAAATTCTAAACATCCATTTACCTACTTCAACATTCAGACTATGAAGGAGCCATCCACAAACTCTCATGGATCAAGAATGGCACTGGTGCCAATATCATTTGTGCTTTGAACATAACTAGATTGGAAGTAGTGTTATTCTAAACATCCCTTTAGCTCCTTCAACCTTTATGCTATGAGGGAGCCATCCACAAACTCTCATGGATTAGGAATGGCATAGGTGTCATACTCTATGAGAATGGCACTAGTGCCAATCTCTTTTGTGATAGTCATCACAAAGAGAAATCTCCAAGTTCACTAGATTGGTAGCAGTTCCATTCCAAACATCCCTCTAGCTGCTTTAGCCTCTAGCCTATGAGGGAACCATCCACAAACTCTCATGGCTTAAGAATGGCACATATGCCAATCTCTTTTGCGACATTCATCACAAACAGAAATCTCTTGGATTAAGAATGGCAAAGGTACCATTCTCTATCAGAATGGCACTAATGCCAATCTCTTTTGTGACAGCCATCATAAAGAGAAATGTCAATGTTAACTAGATTGGCAGCAGTGCCACACCAAACATCCGTTTAGCTTCTTCAACCTTCGGGCTGTGAGGGATCCATCCACAAACTCCCATGGATTAAAGGCACTGGTGCCAATTTCAGTTGTGCTTTGAATATCACTAGATTGGCAGCAGTGCCATTCTAAACATCCCTTTAGCTAATTCAACTTCTAGTCCATCCACAAACTCTCATGGATTAATGAATGGCACATGTGCCATTCTCTATCAGAATGGCACTAGTGCCAATAGCATTTGTGACAATCATAACAAGCAGAGATCTCCATGTTAATTATATTGGCAGCAATGCCATTCTATACATCACTTTAGCTACTTCAACCTTTAGGCTATGGGGGAGCCATACACAAACTCTCATGGATTAATAATGGCATGTGCCAATCTCTTTTGTGAGAGTCATCACACAGAGAAATCTCCAAGTTAACTACTTTGGCAGCAGTGTAATTCTAAACATCCATTTAGCTACTTCAACCGTCAGACTATGAGGGAGCCATCCACAAACTCTCATGGATTAATAATGGCATTGGTGCCAATATCAATTGTGATTTGAACATAACTAGATTGGCAGCAGTGCCATTCTAAACGTCCCTTTAGCTACTTTAACTTTTAGGCTATGAGGGAGCCATCCACAAACTCTCATGGATTAAGAACCGCAAAGGTTCCATACTCCATTAGAATGGCACTGATGCCAATCTCTCATGGATTAAGAATGGCACTGGTGCCAATCTCATTTGTGCTTTGAATATAACTAGATTGGGAGCAATGCCATGCTAAGCATCCTCTTAGCTACTTCAACCTTCAAGCTATGAGGGTGCCATCCATAAACTCTCATGGATTAATGAGGATTAATGAATGGCACATGTGCGATTCTCTATGAGAATGGCACTTGTGCCAATCTCATTTGTGACAATCATCACAAAGAGAAATATCCAGGTTAACTAGATTGAGAGCAATGCCATTCTAAACATCCCTTTAGATACTTCCAACTTTAGGCTATGGGGGAGCCATCCACAAACTCTCATGGATTAAGAATGGCACATGTTCCAATCTCTTTTGTGACAGTCATCACAAAGAGAACTCTCCAAGTTAATAGATTGGCAGGAGTGCCATGCCAAACATCTCTGTAGATACTTCAACCTTTAGGCTATGAGGCAGCCATCCAAAAACTCTCATGGATTAAGAATGGCACTGGTGTCAATCTCAATGAGAATGGCATTGGTGCTAATATGTTTTGTGACAATCATCACAAAGAGGATCAGTGCCATCCTAAACATCCCTTTAGCTAAGAGGTGACATAACTAGATTGGCACCAATGCCATGCTAAACATCCCTTTACCTACTTCAACCTTTAGGCTATGGGGGAGCCATCTCCAAATTCTCATGGACTAAGAATGGCACTATTGCCAATCTCATTTTGTAACATTCATTGCAAAGAGGATCACATCAACGCCCACTGAAGGTTAAATCTTATAGATTGGCAGTAGTGCAATTCTAATCCTCCCTTTAGCTACTTCAACCTTCACACACCATTCACAAACTCTCATGGATTAATGAATGGCACATTGCCAGTCTAATTTGTGACAATCATTACAAAGAGAAATCTCCATATTAACTAGATTGGCAGCAATGCCATTCTAAACATCCCTTTAGCTACTTCAAAATTTAGGCTATGGGGCAGCCATCCACAAACTCTCATTGATTAAGAATGGCACATGCGCCAATCTCTTTTGTGACAACGATCACAAAGAGAATTCTCCAAGTTAAGTAGATTGGTAGCAAAGCAATTCTAAACATCCCTTTAGCTACTTCAACCTTTAGACTATGAGGGAACCATCCACAAACTCTCATGGATTAAGAATGGCACTAGTGCCAATCTCATTTGTGCTTTGAACATAACTAGATTGGTAGCAATGCCATTCTAAACATCCATTTAGATACTTCAACCTTCACGCTATGACGGAGCCATCCACAAACTTTCATGGATTAGGAATCGCATAGGTGCCATACTCTAGTAGAATGGCACTGGTGCCAATCTCTTTTTTGATAGTCATCACAAAGACAAATCTCCAAGTTAACTAGATTGGTAGTAGTGCCATTCCAAAAATCCCTTTAGCTACTTCAACCTTCACGCTATGAGGGAGCCATCCACAAAAACTCATGGCTTAAGAATGGAACAAGTGCCAATCTCTTTTGCGACAGTAATCACAAAGGGAAATCTCCATTGATGGACTAAGAATGGCACAAGTGCCATTCTCATAGTCCATTCTCTATGAGAATGGAACTAGTGCCAATCACTTTTGTGACAGTCATCACAAAGAGAAATCTCCATGTTAACTAGATTAGTAGCAGTGCCATGCCAAACATCCCTTTAGCTACTTCAAGCTTTGGGCTATGAGGGAGCCATCCACAATCTCCCATGGATTCAGAATGGGACTGGTGCCAATCTCATTTTTGCTTTGAACATAGCTAGATTGGGAGCATTGCCTTTCTAAAAATCCCTTTAGCTACTTCAGCCTTTAGGCTATGAGGGAGCGATCCACAAACTCTCATGGATGAATGAATGGCACAAGTTCCATTCTCTATCAGAATGGCACTCATGGAAATCTCATTTGTGACAATCCCAAAGAGGGTCACATCATACCCACTGAAGTTGAGAGTTTAGAGAAATCTTCATATTGACTAGATTGGTAGTAGTGCCATGCCAAACATTCCTTTAGCTAAATCAACCTTCAGGTGCCATCCACAAACACTGATGGATTAAGAATGGCACAAGTACCATTCTCTATTAGAATGGCACTGGAGCCAATCTCTTCTATGAAAGTCATCACAAAGAGAAATCTCCATGTTAACTAGATTGGCAGTAGAACCATGCCAAACATCCCTTTAGCTACATCAACCTTTAGGCTATTAGGGAGCCATCAAAAAACTCTCATGGATTAAGAATGGCGCTGTGGTTCCAGTCTCATTTGTGCTTTGAATATAACTAGATTGGTAGCAGTCCCATTCTAAACATCCCTTTTTCTACTTCAACCTTTAGGATATGAGGAAGCCTTCCACAAAATTTAAGGGATTAATGAATGGCACATGTGCCATTCTCATTTGTGACAATCACCACAAAGACAAATATCCATGTTAACCAGATTGGTACCATGATACAGGTGTGATTCTCTATCAAAATGGCACTGGTGCGATTCTCTATCAAAATGGCACTGGTGCCAGTCTCTTTTGTGAGAGTCATCACAAATAGAAATCTCCACGTTAACTAGATTGGCAGCATTGCCATGCCAAACATCCCCCAAGTAGTCCAAGTGCCACCACAGTGAGCCACCTCGCTTCATATCTCTTTCCTGCTTGCATTCTTACCATTACGCTTGTAGTACACCACTCTCTCATGGATGCTCAACATCTTATGTGACCATTTCCTTAAAGCACCGATGCATGGTGCATATTTTCAGTTGTCGATTGTAAGTTTGCCTCTGAATAGCTCAAAGGACCATGAAGATTTCAGTAAAGCCTAACCTTTAGTGGGTACTGAGGTAACCCTCTTTGTGATTGTCACAAATGAGATTGGCACCAATGCCATTCTGATAGAGAATGGCACCTGTGCCATTCATTGATCCATTAGAGTTTGTGGATGGCTCCCTCATAGCATGAATGTTAAAGTAGCTAAAGGGATGTTTAGAATGGCACTGCTCCCAATCTAGTTATGTTGAAAGCACAAATGAGATTGGCACCATTCTTAATCCATGAGAGTTTGTGGATGGCTCCCTCATAGCCTTAAGGTTGAAGTAGCTAAAGGGATGTTTGGCATGGCACTACTCCCAATCTAGTTACATTGAGATTTCTCTTTGTGATGACTGTCACAAAAGCGATTGCCACCAGTGCTATTCTGATGTGGAATTACACATGTGCCATTCTTAATCCATGAATGGAGATTTCTCTTTATGATGACTATCACAAAATAGATTGGCACCTGTGCCATTCTTAATGCTAGAGAGTGTGTGGATGGCCTCATAACGTGAAGGTTGAAGTAGCTAAAGGGATGTTTGGAATGGCATTGATGCCAATCTAGTTAACTTGGAGATTTCTCTTTGTGATGACTGTCACAAAAAGGATTGGCACCAGTGCCATTCTAATAGAGTACGGTACGTGTGCCATTCTTAATCCATAAGAGTTTGTGCATGGCTCTGTCATAGCCTGAAGGTTGAAGTAGCTAAAGGGATGTTTAAAATGGCACTGCTGCCAATCTCGTTATGTTCAAGGCACAAATGAGATGGCACCATTGCCATTCTTAATCCATGAGAGTTTGTGGATGGCTCCCCCATAGTTTGAAGATTGAAAAAGCTAAATGGATGTTTAAATTTGCATTTCTACCAATATAGTTAACTTGGATATGTCTCTTTGTGATGACTATCACAAAAGAGATTGGCACATGTGCCACTCTTAATCCATGAGATTTGTGGATGCCTCCCCCATAGAGTAAAGGTTGAAAAAAATAGCTAAAGAGATGTTTAGAATGGCATTGCTGCCAATCTAGTTAACATGGACATTTCTCTTTGTGATGATTGTCACAAATGAGATTGGCACTAGTGCCATTCTGATAGAGAATGGAACATGAGCCATTCATTAATCCATGAGAGTTTGTGAATGGCTCCCTCATAGCATGAAGATTGAAGTAGCTAAAAGGATGTTTAGAATCACACTGGTGCCAATCTTCAGTGCCAATCTATAAAATTTAACCTTCAGTGGGCATAAATGAAATTGTAAATACTGCCATTGTTAATCCATGAGAACTTGGGTATGGCTCCTGCATAACCTAAAGGTTGAAGTAGGTAAAGGGAAGTTTAGCATGGCATTGCTGCCAATCTAGTTATGTCACCTCGTAGTTAAAGGGATGCTTAGCATGGTACTGATCCTCTTTGTGATGACTGTCACAAAAGAGATTGGCACCAATGCCATTCTCATTGAGATTGGCACCAGTGCCATTCTTAATCCATGAGAGTCTGTGGATGGCTCCATCATAGCGTGGAGGTTGAAGTAGCTAAAGGGATATTTACAATTGCATTGCTACCAATCTAGTTAACTTGGGGATTTCTTTTGGTGATGACTATCACAAAAGAGATTGGCACATGTGCCATTCTTAATCCATGAGAGTTTGTGTATGGCTCCCACATAGCCTCAAGTAGCTAAAGGGATGTTTAGAATGGTATTGCTGTCAATCTAGTTAATATGGAGATTTCTTTTTGTGATGGTTGTCACAAATGAGATTGGCAATAGTGCCATTCTGATAGAGAATGGCACATGTGCCATTCGTTAATCCATGAGAGTTTGTGGATGGCTCCCTCATAGCCTAAAGGTTGAAAGAGCTAAAGGGATGTTTACAATGGCACTGCTACCAATCTAGTTATATTCAAAGCACAAAGTATATTTACCCGAGTGTCATTCTTAATCCATGAGAGTTTGTGGATGGCTCCCGTGAAGGTTGAAGTCGCTAAAGGGATATTTGGCATGGTAGTGCTGCAAATGTAGTTAGCATGGAGATTTCTCTTTGTGATGACTATCACAAAAGAGGTTGGCACTAGTGCCATTTTGATAGAGAATGGTACCTGTGTTATTCTTAATCCATGAGAATCTGAGGATGGCTCCCTCATATCCTGAAGGATGAAGTAGCTAAAGGCATAATTGGCATGGCAATGCTGCCAATCTAATTAACATGAGATTTCTGTAAAGTCTAACCTTCAGTGGGTATTGATGTGAACCTCTTTGTGATTGTCACAAATGAGATTGGCTGAGTGCCATTCTGATAGAGAATGAAACCTATGCCATTGGTTCATCCATGAGAGTTTGTGGATGGCTACCTCATAGCCTGAATGTTGAAGTAGCTAAAGGGATGTTTAGAAAGGCACTGCTCCCAATCTAGTTATGTTCAAAGCAGAAATTAGATTGGCACCAGTGCCATTCTTAATTCATGAGAGTTTCTGGATGTCTCCCTCATAGCCTGAATGTTGAAGTAGCTAAAGGGATGTTTTGCATGGCACTCCTACCAATCTAGTTAACATGGAGATTTCTCTTTGTGATGACTATCACAAAAGACATTGGCACCTGTGCCATTCTTAATCCATGAGAGTTTGTGGATGGTGCTTGAAGGTTGAAGTAGCTAAAGGGATGTTTGGAATGGCACTCCTGCCAATCTAGTTAAGTTGGATATTTCTCTTTGTGATGACTATCACAAAAGAGATTGGCACTAGTGCCATTCTAATCGAGTATGGCACCTGTACTATTCTTAATCGATGAGAGTTTGTGGATGGTAGCCTGAAGGCTGAAGTAGCTAAAGGGATGTTTAGAATTGCACTCTTGCCAATCTAGTTAGCTTGGAGATTTCTCTTTGTCATGACTATCACAAAAGAGATTGGCACATGTGCCATTCTTAGTCCATGAGAGTTTGTGGATGGTTGCCCCATAGCCTAAAGGTTGAAGTTGAAGGGGCAAAATTGATGTGTGTGTGTGTGTGCCTATGGGCTTGGAGTCCTATGCAAGAAGTGTGTGAGTGTAGGTGTGCTAGAAGGTTCTAGTTAGGTGTGTCAGGTTGGTGTGATGAGTGAGTGATCATAGGAGGTGATTGATTGAGATAATCAGGGAGATGATTGTGGATCTTGGATCTACCTACATGGAGGTAGTTGCCTATATATGTGACCACTCATGAATAAAGTTGTTTTCATTTGTGTTTCATCTTTGCTTCATTCTTCCATCTATGAACTAACATGTGGTATCAGAGCCATGATCACCCTCCTTGAGCCCTCTTTTGAGTGCCATGTCATCATCTTCTTCCCAAATGAAGAATTTATTCCCTCTCTTCCCACGTTTTTTCCTTAGGCTTGTTCTCATCATTCTTTGAGCCATTGTCAACGCCCTTTGAGGTCAAGCATCTACATGATGGGGTGAACCCTTGGTTAGGAGGAATTAGAGAATAGTCACCTCCTCTGCCCGTGCTGACACATCTATAGTCTATGCCATTTCGTGCAATGCAACCTGCTGGAGCTGAATTTTGTCAATTACTCTTAGGGGAGGCTGGGCGACCTTATGAGCTAGCTGCTATTCAAATTTGAGCACATTTGGTCCACAGAACAAGGAGAAATACAAGAAAACCCAGTTGAAAATGGTGCATCTCTCTCTGATGTTTTGACATGGAATTGTGCCAACCCTCTAGTGTGTGAGCAGTACTATATATAACCATAAATTTGGTCCAAAACTCCCCTTATTTGGATCTTTTGTTAGGGAGATATGAGTTCTCCAAGTTTGGAACTTTTTTGTAACAGATTTTGAGAGATTTTGGAGTTTATGCTATTAGAATTGTAGCATTTGATGCTTATGCATATATGTTTACCAAGTTTGACCACTATGATAGTGCTTACTTGATGTTTGAAGCTAATTCAAAGATGATTATGGTACCTAGCATAATGATTGAAGTGTATTTGGATGATTGCATTATGCCATACATTCATGAGCTTCTATGTACAAGAGTAGACACTGCCCTTGCTTTACTAACAAGTGGTAAGACCCTCTTCATATTTGATTTATGTGAAGGCATATGGGATGCATGTGATCATGTACTTGAAGTCAACTTGCTTGAAGCTACTCATTTGGTAGCATACCTCATTTATAGAGAAGGTATGAAGAAAAAGGATGCAAGAAAGATCAAAGGGAAAAGGAGTTACAAAAAGAGCTACACTAAGAATTTCTCCATGGACAATGTACCTCACACTATGGTAGCTTGGAAGAGAAGAAGGAAAAGGACAAGATATGCCATCAAAGGGGGGAATTTCCCCACATCTTCCACTTAGAATTTTTTTGTGTGTTTGAGTAAATAATGGTTCTTTGCCATGGATAGTCCATCCTTAAATGATTGTTAGTCTTTTGAGATTTTTCCTTGTTGGACTCACTGGGTTCTACATACATAGTCTATGTCCATCTCCCAATTGTAAACCAACAAACCAAAGTCAGAGTGAGATCATGTTGGGATGAGGATGCCCAAATGAGTCTACTGCTGATGCAACTAGAGTGAGTACCAGGTTGTGGATCATGTGTGTTGCCACTAGAGGTGGGCAAGCCATGAAGTTTCCCATGCACTACTGCTCGGGTTGAGGTCATCAATTTGTGGGGGGGAATGAAGGGGAAAATTGATGTGTGTGTGTGTGTGCCTATGAGCTTGGAGTCCTATGCAAGAAGTGTGTGAGTGTAGGTGTGCCAGAAGGTTCTAGTTAGGTGTGTTAGGTTGGTGTGATGGGTGAGTGATCATAGGAGGTGATTGATTGAGATAATCAGGGAGATGATTGTGGATCTTGGATCTACCTACATGGAGGCATTTGCCTATATATGTAACCACTCATGAATAAATATGTGTTCATTTGTGTTTCATCTTTGCTTCATTGTTCCATCTATGAACTAACAAAAGTAGCTAAAGGGATGTTTAGAGTGGCATTGCAGCCAATCTAGTTAACATGGAGACTTCTCTTTGTGATGATTGTCACAAATGAGATTGGCACCAGTGCCATTCTGATAGAGAATGGCACATGTGTCATTCATTAATCCATGAGAGTTTGTGGATGGCTCCGTCATCGCCTAAAGGTTGAAGTAGCTAAAGGGATGTTTACAATGGCACTACTGCCAATCTAGTTATATTCAAAGCTTGTGTCTTAATCCATGAGAATTTGAGGATGGCAGTAGCCTGAAGCCTAAAGGTTGAAGTAGCTAAAGGGATGTTTGCATGGCATTGCTTCCAATCTAGTTAACATGGAGATTTCTCTTTGTGATGACTGTCACAAAAGAGTGGCACCAGTGCCATTCTAATAGAGTATGGAACCTTTGTCATTCTTAATCCATGATACTTTGTGGGTGGCTCCCTCATAGCTTGAAGGCTAAAGTAGCTAAAGGGATGTTTAGAATTGCACTGCTGCCAATCTAGTTAACATGGATATTTCTATAAAGTCTAACCTTCAATGGTTACTCATGTGACCCTCTTTGTGATTGTCACAAAATAGATTGGCTCGAGTGCCATTATGATAGAGAATGGCACCAGTGCCATTCATCCATTTGTGAGAGCTTGTGGATGGCCCCCTCATAGTCTCAAGGTTGAAGTAGCTAAGGGGATGTTTAGAAAGGCAGTGCTCCCAATCTATTTATGTTTAAAGCACAAATGAGATTGGCACCAGTGCCATTCTTAATCCATGAGAGTTCGTGGATGTCTCCCTCATAGCCTGAAGGTTGAAGTAGCTAAAGCAATGTTTGGCATGGCACTGGTACTAATCTAGTTAGCATGAAGATTTCTATAAAGTCTAACCTTCAATGGGTACTTATGTGACCCTCTTTGTGATTGTCACAAATGAGATTGGCGGTAGTGCCATTTTGATAGAGAATGGCATCTGTGCCATTCATTCATCCATTAGAGCTTGTTGATGGCAGCGTGAAGGTTGAAGTAGCTAAGGGGATGTTCAGAATGGCACTGCTCCCAATCAAGTTGTGTTCAAAGCACAAATGAGATTGGCACTAGTGCCATTCTTAATCCATGAGAGTTTGTGGATGGCTCCCTCATAGCCCAAAGCTTGAATTAGCTAAACGGATGTTTAGCATGGCACTGCTACCAATTTAGTTAACATTGAGATTTCTCTTTGTGATGACTATCACAAAAGCGATTGGCATTAGTGTCATTCTAATAGAGAATGGCACTTGTGCCATTATTAATCCATGAATGGAGATTTCTCTTTATGATGACTATCACAAAAGAGATTGGCACCTATGCCATTCTTAAGCCATGAGAGTGTGTGGATGGCTCCTTCATAATCTGAAGGTTGAAGTAGCTAAAGGAATTTTTGGAATGCTATTGCTGCCAACTTAGTTAACTTGGAGTTTTATCTTGGTGATGACTATCAGAAAAGAGATTGCCACTAGTGCCATTCTAATAGAGTACGGCATTTGTGTGATTCTTAATCCATGAGATTTTGTGGATGGCTCCCTCATAGCCTGAAGGTTGAAGTAGCTAAACGGATGTTAAGAATGGCATTACTACAATCTAGTTATGTTTAAAGTACAAATGAGATTGGCACCAGCGCCATTCTTAATCCATGAGAGTTTGTGGATGGCTCCCTCATAGTCTGAAGGTTGAAGTAGCTAAATGGATGTTTAGAATTGCACTTCTACCAATCTAGTTAACTTGGACATGTCTGTTTGTGATGATTGTCACAAAAGAGATTGGCACATGTGCCATTCTTAATCCATGAGAGTTTTTGGATGGCTCGCCCATAGCGTAAAGGTTGAAGTACCTGAAGGGATGTTTAGAATGGCAACACTGCCAATCTAGGTAACATGGAGATTTCTCTTTGTGATGATTGTCACAAATGAGATTGGCACCAGTACCATTCTGATAGAGAATGGTAGATGTGCAAACCATTAATCCATGAGAGTTTGTGGATGGCTCCCTCATAGCCTGAAGGTTGAAGTACCTAAATGTATGTTTAGAATTGCATTGGTGCCAATCTTCACTGCCAATCTATGAAATTTAACCTTCAGTGGGCACTAATGTGATCCTCTTTAAAATGAATGCCACAAATGAGATTGTAAATAGTTCCATTGTTAATCCATGAGAATTTGGGAATGGCTCCCACATAGCCTAAAAATTGAAGTGGGTACAAGGATGTTTATTATGGCACTACTACCAATCTAGTTATGTCACCTCTTAGCTAAAGGGATGATTAGTGTGGCACTGATCCTCTTTGTGAGGAGTGTCATGAAAGAGATTGGCACCAATGCCATTCTCATTGAGATTGGGACCAATGCCATTCTTAGTCCATTAGAGTTTGTGGATGGCTCCCTCATAGCTTGAAGGTTGAAGTAGCTAAAGGGATGTTTAGAATTGCATTGCTGCCAATCTAGTTAACTTGGAGATTTCTCTTTGTGATGACTATCACAAAAGAGACTGGCACATGTGCCATTCTTAATCCATGAGAGTTTGTGGATGGCGCCCTCATATCCTCAAGGTTGGCGTAGCTAAAGGGATGTTTGGCATGGCACTTCTGCCAATCTAGTTAACATGGAGATTTCTCTTTGTGAAGAATGTCACGAAAGAGATTGGCACCAGTGCCATTTTGATAGAGCATGGCACCTGTGCCATTCTTAATCCATGAATGGAGATTTCTCTTTGTGATGACTGTAGCATGATGCCAATCTAGTTAACATGGAGATTTCTCTTTGTGATGATTGTCACAAATGAGATTGTCACCAGTGCCATTCTGATAGAGAATGGCACATGTGCCATTCCATAAATCCATGAGACTTTGTGGATGCATGTTCATAGCCTGAAGGTTGAAGTAGCTAAAGCAATGTTTAGAATGGCACTGCTCCCATTCTAGTTATATTCAAAGCACAAATGAGATTGGCACCAGTGTCATTCTTAATCCATGAGAGTTTGTGGATCACTCCCTCATAGCTTGAGGGTTAAAGTAGCTAAAGGGATGTTTGGCATGGCACTGCCGCCAATCTAGTTAGCATGGAGAATTCACTTTGTGATGACTGTCATAAAAGAGATTTTGCCCTAGTGCCATTCTGATAGAGAATGGTAGCTGTGCCATTCTTAATCCATGAGAGTTTGTGGATGGCTCCCTCATAGCCTAAAGGTTGAACGAGCTGAAGGGATGTTTTCATGGCAATGCTCCCAATCTAGTTAACATGGAGATTTGTGTAAAGTCTAACCTTCAATGGGTACTGATGTGACCCTCTTTGTGATTGTCACAAATGAGATTGCCTCCAGTGCTATTCTGATAGATAATAGCACCTGTGCCATTAATTCATCCATGGGAGTTTGTGGATGGCTCCCTCATAGCCTGAAGGATGAAGTAGCTAAAGGGATGTTTAGAAAGGCACTGCTCCCAATCTAGTTATGTTCAAAGCACAAATGAGATTGGCACAAGTGCCATTCTTAATCCAAGAGAGTTTGTGGATGGATCCCTCATAGCGTGAAGGTTGAAGTAGCTAAAGGGATGTTTGGCATGGCACTACTGCCAATCTAGTTAACATGGAGATTCCTCTTTGTGATGACTATCACAAAAGAGATTGGCACCTGTGCCATTTTGATATCGAATGGCACCTGTGCCATTCTTAATCCATGAATGGATATTTCTCCTTGTGATGACTGTCACAAAAGATATTGGTGCTAATGCCACTCTAATAGAGTATGGCACCTATGCCATTCTTAATCCATGAGACTTTGGGGATGGTTCCCTCATAACCTAAGGGTTGAAGTAGCTAAAGGGATGTTTTTCATGGCACTGCTACCAATCTAGTTAACATGGAGATTTTTGTAAGGTCGAAATGTCAGCGGGTACTGATGTGACCCTCATTGTGATTGTCACAAATGAGATTGGCACCTATTCCATTTATTCATCCATGAGAGTTTGTGGATGGCTCCCTTCTAGCCTGAAGGTTGAAGTAGCTAATGGGATATTTAGAAAGACACTGCTCCAAATGTAGTTATGTTCAAAGCACAAATGCGATTGGCACCAGTGCCATTCTTAATCCATGAGAGTTTGTGTATGGCTCCCTCATAGCCTGAAGATTGAAGTAGCTAAAGGGATGTTTGTCATGGCACTACTGTCAATCTAGTTAACAAAAGAGATTAGCAATAGTGCCATTTTGATAGAGAATGGCACCTCTGCAACTCTTAATCCATGAATGGAGATTTCTCTTTTTGATGACTGTAGCATGGTGCCAATCTTACAAATGAGATTGCCACCAATGCCATTTTGATAGAGAATGGCACATGTGCCATTCATTAATCCATGAGAGTCTGTGGATGGTTCCCTCGTAGACTAAAGCTTGAAGTAGCTAAAGGGATGTTTAGAATGGCATTGCTACCAATCTAGTTATATTCAAAGCACAAATGAGTTTGGCACCAGTTCCATTCTTAATCCATGAGAGTTTGTGGATGGCTGCCTCATAGGCTCAAGGTTGAAGTAGCTAAAGTGGCATGGCACTGTTGCCAATCTAGTTAACATGGAGATTTCTCTTTGTGATGACTATCACAGAAGAGATTGGCATCAATGCCATTTTGATAGAGAATGGTACCTCTGCCATTCTCAATACATGAGAGTTTGTGGATGGCTCCCTCATAGCCTAAAGGTTGAAGTAGCTAAAGGGATGTTTGGCTTGGCACTTTTGCCAATATAGTTAACATGAAGATTTCTATAAAGTCTAACCTTCAGTGGGTATTGAAGTAACTTTATTTGTGATTGTCACAAATGAGATTGGCACCTGTGCCATTCATTTATCCATGAGAGTTTGTGGATGGCTCCCTCATAGCCTGAAGGTTGAAGTAGCTAAAGGGATGTTTAGAAAGGCACTACTCCCAATCTAGTTATGTTCAAAGCACAAATGAGATTGGCACTAGTGACATTCTTAATCCATTAGAGTTTTTGGATGGCTCCTTGATAGCCTGAAGGTTGAAGTAGCTAAAGGGATGTTTGGCATGGCACTGCTGCCAATCTAGTTAACATGGAGATTTCTCTTTGTGATGACTATCACAAAAGAGACTGGCACTGATAGAGAATGACACCTATGCCATTATTAATCCATGAAGGGATATTTCTCTTTGAGATGATTGGCACAACAGAGATTGGCACCTGTGCCATTCTTAATCCATGAGAGTTTGTGGATGGCTCCCTGATAGCCTGAAGGTTGAAGTAGCTAAAGGGATGTTTGGAATGGCATTGCTGCCAATCTAGTGAACTTGGAGATTTATCTTTGTGATGACAATCACAAAAGAGATTGGCACCATTTAGCATCATAAATGTGTGCAGATGCTATGGAAAGCAATAGACAAATGATATGCACAACATCCACAAGAATGGAATATAGAATGGTACATGCAAGATATAGAACACTGTATTCCAGAGCAATAAATCGCACATCATCTGCCTACACAATTATCTCATAATGCTAGTAACATCATGCATACAGAACCGTCTGATGGTTAGAGAAGCATTCGTTGTAGACTACTATCGCTTGAAGATCTAAACCATCAAACCCTTGTGGCTAACCTACCCTCGTAGACCCCTCTAGGTCACTGCTGCTAACCCGCATGGTTATGCAATAATACATGGCACTCATGGTGGATTGTGCGAACCACATATGCACATCCCTGAATTGACGTCAGTTGCCTTATATAGTGCAAAGTGTATGTGCAACAATCATTTCAGGCAAAGCCTCGATAGAGAACCAGGTGCGGTAATTTAAATCTCTCTCGCTTCCTCAGTACACAAGAATAACCAAGCACCTCATTCCAAAAAAAAACACTGTAGTCGCAATGCTTGTCTGAGTGTAATTTTTTTATTTCTCCTCCCTGTCCAAAATCATCCCCGCATTTCGGACATCTTCGATGTTGCCCGTCCAATAGCAATCACTATAGTGATGTATGCGCTTTGCTGCACAACGATACTTTATTCCACGAGGCCCTTCTGTAGCCATCGCCATAGTTCTACTCTTCATCCGGACTAGAAATGTATTGAACAGGCGCAACAATGCCACCACGCTGTGAAGATAGTGGGGGAGAAGGAAGGAGTCTCACTTGCGTCTTTCTCACATACACAATGGGGAAATACACACAAAGGTGGAGGTTGAAAACAATTTTCCTCTTCTTAGTTGTGAAAGCCAAAAGAACTCTAGTACAGAGAAATAGAAGAACCCTATATAACACCTATTTCATTAATTTTGGACTTTTTGTGTTGTTTTTGGACGAAGCCCAAAAATCCTTCCCAAATGAAAACTTTACTTTGTAAAAATATCCTTCCCAAATCAAAATTTTACTTTCTGAAAATATTCTTCCCAAATCAAAAGTTCACTTTGTGGCACTATCATATTCACATAAAAATATTGTTTTTTCAATCTATACTTTTGCACCAACATGCAAGAATTTGAAATAATCCTATATTAGAAATTCTAGCTATATCTAACTTATTTGTTAATTTAATTATTTTTTATATTTTTCCTTGACGTTTTTCCTTGACGTGATAAATTTATAAATCCATGAAAATTTATAAATCCATGAAAGGAGACTTAAATATTTCATGAAAATAACATTGTCACTCGCAATATGCACAAAATTTTTAAAACTTTTAATAAATAGAAAAAAGACATGATGCCATAAGACCCAAGTTTTGTATTGAACCAAAGAGGTATAATAGCAATTATAGCTATTATTATATGATTACATTGAGAGACATTGCTCTCAGCTAGAGTCTTTATATCCAAAATGATATAGATTGAACATATGTTTACAATTTAAATTGTTGCTCTTAAAGAGCCTCAATTCGTGCCATCTGCATAATTTGACCCCCCATTGTCTTATTGCTCAATGTCATGACAGTCCCTTGCCAGGTGCCATCTGCATAATTTGACTCCCACTTGTCTTGCCAAGCCTTGCCCCTTGGGTGCATTGACTCCCCGTTGTCTTATTGCTCAATGTGATAGTCCCTTGCCAGGTGCCATCTGCATTAACTCCCTATTGTCTTGCCAAGCCTTGACCCTTGGGTGACATCTAGTGCAAAATACAGGTGCCATCTGCATTAACTCCCACAAGTTATCTTGCCAAGCCTTGCCCCTTGGGTGCATTGACTCCCCATTGTCTTATTGCTCAATGTGATAGTCCCTTGGCAGGTGCCATCTGCATTAACTCCCTATTGTCTTGGCAAGCCTTGACCCTTGGGTGACATCCAGTGCATATTTTGACTCTCATTTGACACAGGAGGTGATGACTCTGATTATAATTGTCTTGGATTGGCTTCTTGCCTAGTACCCAAATAAAATCCTTCAATGGACTTCAATACAAAGCTTTAATCATGGACATTCTTCATTAGCATTGTCTCCTTCTACTTCCTCCATGGCGAGCATCCTTAAAAATTCGTGTATATGCAAAATAGTTTGCTGTGGTATTTTTATTTTTCCTTCTACCTCATATCCCATGCGCTTCTTTGATTTCTTTGCCCTTGAATGCCAAGACACTATGATTGTCTCCGTCGAAACTTGAGAGACCGCTTCATCATTTGGGACCCACTCCTTCATTATACAATTAGTATACAATGTGTTGTTATCCATATTCTCCTTCCTGCCCTTTGGTTCATACCATACCGCTGTAAATGTTATAGCTCTCCCTTGGTCATATCTTTGCACATCAAGTACTTTTGCAACCCAAAACTTCACATTCTCATATTCATCATCCAATGGCCAAACCACAACAAAACAATCGACCTCTATATCTACTTGTGCCATAAACTCTCTCTTCTTCGGTCCACAATATGGATGTGGGAGTAATGATACAAATTCATTTTCAAAGACTGGAGCTGGGCACAAATCGTTATGAAGATTTGGCCAAAACATATTGCATTCTTCCTTGACATCCTTTGAGCCTCGCATTTTCTTAAGGTCCTTTATTAAATTTCGTGTCTTGTTAATTACAGTGGTAGTGTGTTCTCTCCAAGTAGGCTTCAAATCAAGATATCTCCGGAGCATTTCCTCTGTATGTAATAAATGCCTTTAATCCTTCTATTTCACAGTTAGACCTCTCATTGAATTCTTGTATAGGAGCCCATGTTGGATACCTTTCCTTGCTGGGAATTGAAGTTAAGAGACTGTAAGGTTCTTCAGGTTCCCATTTTGTATCATGAGAATATTGTTGCCATTGCATTACGGGTTTTTTATCTTTTAAAAAAAAAAGAAAGTAGTGTGGATTGGTATGACCTGTCAATGCATCACCACCCGTTTGTATGAAAGGTAGAATGAAGCTCTTCCAATCATACATTCTTTCGAGCCTCTCACATACTGTACTTTCCTTACGACCACCAACTTGCCTGCCACATCTTCTTACCAAGTCATCTATTGTCTCCACATCCTTGCATTTAAGCTCCCTTGAGCTGATCGATATCCTCATGTGTATGCCCAACATACAAAAATCCACATTCGACCTCATTGAAGATTTGATGAGCAACTAGCATGGAGCAGAATGCAAACATGAGTAATTCTTATTTTCTCGCCAGCAATTATCAGCTTGTATTCTCAAAGTCGGTGGTAGGCGACCTTTTTCTGCATGTACATTGCGAATTGCCTTCATAATAGATGTTACAACTTGATTGCTATCATGTAGATGCAAGGAATCAATCCATATATCTGCAAAGAACTTAATTCCATGCACTAACACTCCACATAGATGTGTCTTTAGAAAGTGCTTTCCTTGTAATTTAGGTGGAGTGGCAACAAAATGAGGCAATGTTGTTGTATTCTGATCCATGCCATCTACAATAAGGCACATGTAGTCATCGGGATGCGAAATAGCTTGCTCCTTCCAAAATGCATATTTTTGTCTGGAATGTCGAATAAGGTCATGATGAGATTTTCGGTTTTTTTGTTATAATTCCCTTTGATTTGGACATGTTGCACTCTCAATCACTCGCTTTAAATCATCACAGACATTGCACTTTGACATTTTTTGCCTCCTTAGGATTTTAACATATCCAAAGTTCTTCTTCCAAAGAGTATACAAAGTATGAGAAGAAGCTACGGCATCCCCTCTTTGCCTTTGCTTTTCTGCAATAGAGTCAAATACTTCGAGCTTTGTCAAGCCCATTGGAAGGTGCATTTCAGTGATCGCGTCACCGTTAGGGAGTTTGGTATGGGGTCGAGGTAAAGCATTTTCATGTATGAAGTCTTGCAAAATTGCTGCTGCCCTGACAGTTGTTTTTTTTTTATTTTGGACCTTCCTCTATTACCGTGAATGCTAAATTTGCTGCTGCCCTTTGCCTTGGTGACTAAATCCCAATATGTACTATGGGATAATCCAGTAATATTGCGATATGCCTTATTGCAAATCCTTTTTCCATTTACGAGAGGTTTTACCTTTTGTCTTGAACTTAGCCTTTTATTGCCATTCTGAAGAAAGCAAGAGAGACTTGTGAGAAGGTATTCATTTCTTTTGCTTCCTCTTCTTTGCCACACGTGTCCTCTACATTCCCTGATGTCTGCAAGATCAATGAATCGCATACATCTTCGCTTGCAACATAGATATCCCAATGCATTTAACATGTTCTCCTCCTTCATTACTCTCTTCCTCTTTGGTTGCTTTTGTGGATCTGCCTGGATTCGCTTTCTCTTCATGCATATGTATGACCGTTTTCGTTCCTCGTGCACGTTGTTATCTATATTTATGCACTTCTTCTCCTCACATTTGTTTGTAACCAAGCATCCATGATTGGTCGTTGCATCCTTGTCCATATCACAATCAAAGTTAAATATTGAATAATCCTCTGTTGATCTCATCCTCGTTTTTAACATACTCTTAGGACCATTCAATGAATTCAATATTCTACGAGAGTATTGAGAACCTTGAAACTCTTCCACTCCTGAGAGAACATCACTCATTGGGACATCTTGCATGGCTTTCACAAATCCACAAGCTTGATTGACACTAGGTTTGTTAATATGCATGAACTCATCCACACTTGATAAGACATCGCTAATGAAACCTTTGCCCTTCTCACTGTGCAAGAATTCATCCACCCCAGATAAGGCTTCGCTTCTAAAATCATTTTGGTTCTCGGAACCAATGAACTCATCCACTCCATATAAGATGTCACTTCTATAATTGAGTATATTGAAATCATCCACATTTGAAGTGATAGAGCCTGGCACATGGGCACGCTTTTTAGGTTCTTTGATATTGTAGTATACCTTGTCTTTATCATTGAAAACCACGTGCCTCTTTCTCATGTTTAAAAATTGCATGCTCCATCTCATATTCTTGCCTACCTCATAGTAGGGATCACATAAGCATGTTATGTTATCAACCATACCATCATCAGTGACTTTTAGAATCCTCATCTGTGCAAATGACCATTGCTCCACTTGTTCAAATCCCAATACTTCACCTTTTGCTACAGTCTTATTTGCAAATGATCTCATTTGTAAAATGTCCCCTATAGTAAAATCCAAGGTGGTGCACTTTGTATTCTCGATAATGTCTGTTGCATAAGTCTCATCTTTGTCCCATGCTATAAATAATTTGTTGGATGTATTGTAGGGCATAACATCTCCAAGTGTTTCCATATCTCCACATTTATACTTTAGCTCAACATGTGCGCTAAGAATCTTTGATACAGTAACTGCCACCTTATCTTCACCAAGTCTTCGAAAGTGGCAAACTGAATTGGGATCACTATCATGGATTGTAGCAAATGCAACTACTTCTCTTTTGCTACATAAAATCACATCCATCCCTGGATCACTATCATGGATTGTAGCAAATGCAACTACTTCTCTTTTGCTACATAAAATCACATCCATCCCTAGAAAAAATCTATAGCCATCTCCTTTGTGAGAGTCCTTTGCAAGCAAGCTGCAGTAGCAACAATTACATAAATATTAGTATCTTTTTAATAATCTACTCATTTATTATAATTTTTAATTAGTACTTAATTTATTGGTGGGAGAAGTTATCGATCAAGTACTCATCAGATGGACATGCCAAGTTATCCTTTGCATTAAATACTATTTTTTCTCTAGTGTCATGCACATCCGTAAAAAAGCACGAGCCTGCTAGGTATGTTATCCAATCAAGCACTTATGGGATGCGTGTGCCACTTTGCATGTAAGTCAATTCCACCTAGTTGAAGGTGTGTGCAAAGTATTGTGCCCATCCAATATGCTTTGCATTGTCGATCAAGCATAAAACACCGTTTTTGCCTTAGTGTCATGCACAACCATGAAAAAACACGGTCCTAAGTGTGTTAATCAAACAAGTAGCTATTGGAGGGGGCTCCACTTTTCACGCAAGTCCGTTTCAACAAGGTTGAGATGCGTGTAAAGTATTGTCACCATCGGATACGCTCTGCATGGTCGATTACGCATTATACAACGTTCTTCCCATAGTGATATGCACATCTGCAAAAAAACACACCCTTAGGTATGTTATCTGACCAAGTACTTATCGGATGGGTGTGCCTCTTTGACAAAATTTCAATACCACCTAGGTTAAGGCGTAGAAAAAGTATTGTTCCCATCGGATATGCTTTCATGGTCAATCGAGCATTAAATACTATTTTTGCTCTAGTGTCATGCACATCCGTAAAAAAAACACGCTGCTAGGTGTGTTATCCAATCAAGTACTTATGCGATGGGAATGCCACTTTGCATGTAAGTCAATTCTACCTACTTGAAGGTGTGTGCAAAGTATTGTGCCCATCGAATATGCTTTGCATTGTCGATCAAGCATAAAACACCTTTTTTGCCTTAGTGTCATGCACAACCATATAAAAACGCAGCCCTAGGTGTGTTATTCAAACAAGTACTTATCGGATGGGGGCTCCACTTTGCACGCAAGTCTGTTTCAACTACGTTGAGGTGCGTGCAAAGTATTGTCACCATCAGATATGCTTTGCATGGTCAATCACGCATTATACACCATTTTTTCCCGAGTGATATGCACATCCGCAAAAAAACACGCCCTTAGGTGTGTTATCTGACCAAGTACTTACTGGATGGGTGTGCCTCTTTGAGAACATTCCAATACCACCTAGGTTGAGGCGTACGAAAAGTGTTGTGCCCATCGGATATCCTTTGCATGATCGATAGAGCAATAAATACTATTTTTGCTCTAGTGTCATGCACATCCGTAAAAAAACACGCTGCTAGGTATGTTATCCGATCAAGCACTTATGGGATGGGAGTGCCACTTTGCATGTAAGTCAATTCCACCTAGTTGAAGGTGTGTGCAAAGTATTGTGCCCATCGGATATGCTTCGCATTGTCGATCAAGCATAAAACAACGTTTTTGCCTTAGTGTCATGCACAACCATGAAAAAACACAGTCCTAGGTGTGTTAATCAAATAAGTACTTATTGGATGGGGGCTCCACTTTGCACGCAAGTCCGTTTTAACTACAAAAAGTGTTGTGCCCATCGGATATCCTTTGCATGGTCGATCGACCATTAAATACTATTTTTGCTCTAGTCTCATGCACATCCGTAAAAAAACATGCTGCTAGGTATGTTATCCGATCAAGCACTTATGGGATGGGCGTACCACTTTCCATGTAAGTCAATTCCACCTAGTTGAAGGTGTGTGCAAAGTATTGTGCCCATCAGATATGCTTTGCATTGTCGATCAAGCATAAAACACCGTTTTTGCCGTAGTGTCATGCACAACCATGAAAAAACACGGTCCTAGGTGTGTTATTCAAACAAGTACTTATCTGATGGGGGCTCCACTTTGCATGCAAGTCCGTTTCAACTACGTTGAGGTGCGTGCAAAGTATTGTCACCATCGGATATGCTTTGCATGGTCAATTATGCCTTATACACCATTTTTTCTCTAGTGTGCCTCTTTGAGAACATTTCAATACCACCTAGGTTGAGGTATACGAAAAGTGTTGTGCCCATCGGATATCCTTTGCATGATCGATCGAAACCATGAAAAAACACGGTCCTAAGTGTGTTAATCAAACAAGTACTTATTGAATGGGGGCTCCAGTTTGCACGCAAGTCCGTTTCAACTAGGTTGAGATGTGTGCAAAGTATTGTCACCATTGGATATGCTCTGCATGGTCGATTACGCATTATACAACGTTTTTCCCGTAGTGATATGCACATCCGCAAAAAAACATGCCCTTAGGTATGTTATTTGACCACGTACTTATCGGATGGGTGTGCCTCTTTGAGAACATTTCAATACCACCTAGGTTAAGGTATAGGAAAAGTATTGTGCCCATCGGATATGCTTTGCATGGTCGATCGAGCATTAAATACCATTTTTGACTTAGTGTCATGCACATCCGTAAAAAAACACGCTGTTAGGTATGTTATCCAATCAAGCACTTATGCGATGGGAATGCCACTTTGCGTGTAAGTCAAATCCACCTAGTTGAAGGTGTGTGCAAAGTATTGTGCCCATCGGATATGCTTTGCATTGTCGATCAAGCATAAAACACCGTTTTTGCCTTAGTGTCATGCACAACCATATAAAAACACGGTCCTAGTGTGTTATTCAAACAAGTACTTATCGGATGGGGGATCCACTTTGCACGCAAGTTTGTTTCAACTACGTTGAGGTGCGTGCAAAGTATTGTCACCATCGGATATGCTTTGCATGGTTGATCACGCATTATACACCATTTTTTCCCTAGTGATATGCACATCCGCAAAAAAACACGCCCTTAGGTGTGTTATCTGACCAAGTACTTATCGGATGGGTGTGCCTCTTTGAGAACATTTCAATACCACCTAGTTTGAGGTGTACAAAAATGTTGTGCCCATAGAATATCCTTTGCATGGTCGATCGAGCAATAAATACTATTTTTGCTCTAGTGTCATGCACATCCATAAAAAAATTGCTGCTAGGTATGTTATCCTATCAAGCACTTATGGGATGGGCGTGCAACTTTTCATGTAAGTCAATTCCACCTAGTTGAAGGTGTGTGCAAAGTATTGTGCCCATTGGATATGCTTTGCATTGTCGATCAAGCATAAAACACCGTTTTTACCTTAGTGTTATGCACAACCATCAAAAAACACGGTCCTAAGTGTGTTAATCAAACAAGTACTTATCGGATGGGGGCTCCAATTTTCACGCAAGTTCGTTTTAACTAGGTTGAGATGCGTGCAAAGTATTGTCACTATCGGATATGCTCTGCATGGTCGATTATGCATTATACAATGTTTTTCCCGTAGTGATATGCACATCCGCAAAAAAACATGCCCTTAGGTATGTTATCTGACCAAGTACTTATCGGATGGGTGTGCCTCTTTGAGAACATTTCAATACCACCTAGGTTAAGGTATAGGAAAAGTATTGTTCCCATCAGTTATGCTTTTGCATGGTCGATCGAGCATTAAATACCATTTTTGCCTTAGTGTCATGCACATCCGTAAAAAAACACGCTGCTAGGTATGTTATCCGATCAAGTACTTATGCAATGGGAATGCCACTTTGCATGTAAGTCAACTCCACCTAGTTGAAGGTGTGTGCAAAGTATTGTGCCCATTGAATATGCTTTGCATTGTCGATCAAACATAAAACACCGTTTTTGCCTTTGTGTCATGCACAACCATATAAAAACACGGCCGTAGGTGTGTTATTCAAATAAGTACTTATCGGATGGGGGCTCCACTTTGCACACAAGTCTGTTTGAACTACGTTGAGGTGTGTGCAAAGTATTGTCACCATTGGATATGCTTTGCATGGTTGATCACGCATTATACACCATTTTTTCCCTAGTGATATGGACATCCGTAAAAAAACACGCCATTAGGTGTGTTATCTGACCAAGTAGTTATCGAATGGGTGTGCCTCATTGAGAACATTTCAATACCACCTAGGTTGAGGTGTACAAAAAGTGTTGTGCCCATCGGATATCCTTTGCATGGTCTATCGAGCATTAAATACTATTTTTGCTCTAGTGCCATGCACATCCGTAAAAAAACATGCTGCTAGGTATGTTATCCGATCAAGCACTTATGGGATGGGCGTGCCACTTTGCATGTAAGTCAATTCCACATAGTTTAAGGTGTGTGCAAAGTATTGTGCCCATCGGATATGCTTTGCATTGTCGATCAAGCATAAAACACCGTTTTTGCCTTAGTATCATGCACAACCATGAAAAAACACGGTCCTAGGTGTGTTATTCAAACAAGTACTTATCGGATGGGGGCTCCACTTTGCACGCAAAACCATTTCAACTAGGTTGAGATGCGTGCAAAGTATTGTCACCATCGAATATGCTCTGCATGGTCAATTACGCCTTATACAACGTTTTTCCCGTAGTGATATGTACATCCGCAAAAAAACATGCCCTTAGGTATGTTATCTAACCAAGTACATATCGGATGGGTGTGCCTCTTTGAGAACATTTCAATATCACCTAGGTTAAGGTGTAGGAAAAGTCCTATGCCCATCGAATATGCTTTGCATGGTCGATCGAGCATTAAATTCCATTTTTGCCTTAGTGTCATGCACATCCGTAAAAAAACACGCTGCTAGGTGTGTTATCCGATCAAGTACTTATGCGATGGGAATGCCACTTTGCATGGAAGTCAATTCCACCTAGTTGAAGGTGTGTCTAAAGTACTATGCCCATCGGATATGCTTTGCATTGTCGATCAAGCATAAAACACCGTTTTTGCCTTTGTGTCATGCACAACCATATAAAAACATGGCCGTAGGTGTGTTATTCAAATAATTACTTATCGGATGGGGGCTCCACTTTGCACGCAAGTCCGTTTCAACTATGTTGGGGTGCGTGCAAAGTATTGTCACCATCGGATATGCTTTGCATGGTCGAGCACGCATTATACACCATTTTTCCCTAGTGATATGGACATCTGCAAAAAAACATGCCATTAGGTGTGTTATCTGACCAAGTACTTATTGGATGGGTGTGCCTCTTTGAGAGCATTTCAATACCCCCTAGGTTGAGGTGTAGGAAAAGTGTTGTGCCCATCGGATATCCTTTGCATGGTCGATCGAGTATTAAATACTATTTTTGCTCTAGTGTCATTCACATCCGTAAAAAAACACACTGCTAGGTATGTTATCCGATCAAGCACTTATGGGATGGGCGTGCCACTTTGCATGTAAGTCAATTCCACCTAGTTGAAGGTGTGTGCAAAGTATTGTGCCCATCGGATATGCTTTGCATTGTCGATCAAGCATAAAACACCGTTTTTGCCTTAGTGTCATGCACAACCATGAAAAAACACGGTCCTAGGTGTGTTATTCAAACAAGTACTTATCGGATGGGGGCTCCACTTTGCACGCAAGTCCATTTTAACTACGTTGAGGTGCGTGCAAAGTATTTTCACCATCGGATATGCTTTGCATGGTCGATCATGCATTATACACAATTTTTTCCCGAGTGATATGCACATCCGCAAAAAAACACGCCCTTAGGTGTGTTATCTGACCAAGTACTTATTGGATGGGTGTGCCTCTTTGAGAACATTCCAATACCACCTAGGTTGAGGCATACAAAAAGTGTTGTGCCCATCGGATATCCTTTGCATGATCGATCAAGCAATAAATACTATTTTTGCTCGTGTCACGCACATCCGTAAAAAAACACGCTGCTAGGTATGTTATCTGATCAAGCACTTATGCGATGGGAGTGCCACTTTGCATGTAAGTCAATTCCACCTAGTTGAATGTGTGTGCAAAGTATTGTGCCCATCGGGTATGCTTTGCATTGTCAATCAAGCATAAAACACCATTTTTGCCTTAGTGTTATGCACAACCATGAAAAAACACGGTCCTAAGTGTGTTAGTTAAACAAGTACTTATCGGATGGGGGCTCCACTTTGCACGCAAGTCTATTTCAACTACTTTGAGGTGCGCGCAAAGTATTGTCACCATCGGATATGATTTGCATGGTCGATCACTCATTATACACCGTTTTTTCCCTAGTGATATGCACATCCGCAAAAAAACACGCCCTTAGGTGTGTTATCTGACCAAGTACTTATCGGATGGGTGTGCCTCTTTGAGAACATTTCAATACCACTTAGCTTGCGGTGTAGGAAAAGTGTTGTGCCCATCGAATATCCTTTGCATGGTCGATTGAGCATTAAATAGTATTTTCCCTCTAGTGTCATGCACATCCGTAAAAAAAACACGCTGCTAGGTATGTTATCCGATCAAGCACTTATGGGATGGGTGTGCCACTTTGCATGTAAGTCAATTGCACCTAGTTGAAGGTGTGTGCAAAGTATTGTGCCTATCGGATATGCTTGGCATTGTCGATCAAGCATAAAACACCGTTTTTGCCTTAGTGTCATGCACAACCATGAAAAAACACGGTCCTAAGTTTGTTAATCAAACACAGTCCTAGGTGTGTTATTCAAACAAGTACTTATCGGAAGGGGGCTCCATTTTGCATGCAAGTCCGTTTGAACTAATTGAGGTGCGTGCAAAGTATTGTCACCATCGGATATGCTTTGCATGGTCGATCACACATTATACACAATTTTTTCCCGAGTGATATGCACATCCGCAAAAAAACACACCCTTAGGTGTGTTATCTAACCAAGTACTTATCGGATGGGTGTTCCTCTTTGAGAACATTCCAATACCACCTAGGTTGAGGCATACAAAACTGTTGTGCCCATCGGATATCCATTTCATGGTCAATCGAGCATTAAATACTATTTTTACTCTAGTGTCATGCACATCCGTAAAAAAACACGCTGCTAGGTATGTTATCCGATCAAGCACCTATGGGATGGGCGTGCCACTTTGCATGTAAGTCAATTCCACCTATTTGAACGTGTGTGCAAAGTATTGTGCCCATCGGATATGCTTTGCATTGTCGATCAAGCATAAAACACCGTTTTTGCCTCCTTAGTGTCATGCACAACCATGAAAAAACACGGTCCTAGGTGTGTTATTCAAACAAGTACTTATCGGATGGGGGCTCCACTTTGCACACAAGTCCGTTTGAACTACATTGAGGTGCGTGCAAAGTATTGTCACCATCGGATATGATTTGCATGGTCGATCACACATTATACACAATTTTTTCCCGAGTGATATGCACATCCGCAAAAAAACACGCCCTTAGGTGTGTTATCTAACCCAGTACTTATCGGATGGGTGTGCCTCTTTGATAACATTCCAATACCACCTAGGTTGAGGCATACGAAAAGTGTTGTGCCCATCGGATATCCTTTGCATGATTGATCGAGCAATAAATACTATTTTTGCTCTAGTGTCATGCACATTCGTAAAAAAACACGCTACTAGGTATGTTATCCGATCAAGCACTTATGGGATGGGAGTGCCACTTTGCATGTAAGTCAATTCCACCTAGTTGAAGGTGTGTGCAAAGTATTGTGCCCATCGGATATGCTTTGCATTGTCGATTAAGCATAAAACTCCGTTTTTGCCTTAGTGTCATGCACAACCATGAAAAAACACGGTCCTAAGTGTGTTAATTAAACAAGTACTTATTGGATGGGGGCTCCACTTTGCACGCAAGTCTGTTTCAACTACATTGAGGTGCGTGCAAATTAGTGTCACCATCGGATATGATTTGCATGGTCGATCATGCATCATACACCGTTTTTTCCCTAGTGATATGCACATCCGCAAAAAAACACGCTCTTAGGTGTGTTATCTGACCAAGTATTTATCGGATGGGTGTGCCTCTTTGAGAACATTTCAATACCACCTAGCTTGCGGTGTAGGAAAAGTGTTATGCCCATCGAATATGCTTTGCATGGTCGATCGAGCATTAAATAGTATTTTTGCTCTAGTGTCATGCACATCCGTAAAAAAAACACGTTGCTAGGTATGTTATTCCATCAAGCACGTATGGGATGGGTGTGCTACTTTGCATGTAAGTCAATTCCACCTAGTTGAAGGTGTGTGCAAAGTATTGTGCCGATCGGATATGCTTGGCATTGTCGATCAAGCATAAAACACCGTTTTTGCCTTAGTGTCATGCACAACCATGAAAAAACACGAACCTAAGTGTGTTAATCAAACACAGTCCTAGGTGTGTTATTCAAACAAGTACTTATCGGGTGGGGGCTCCACTTTGCATGCAAGTCCGTTTGAACTACTTGAGGTGCGTGCAAAGTATTTTCACCATCGGATATGCTTTGCATGGTCGATCACACATTATACACAATTTTTTCCCGAGTGATATGCACATCCGCAAAAAAACACGCCCTTAGGTGTGTTATCTGACCAAGTACTTATCGGATGGGTGTGCCTCTTTGAGAACATTCCAATACCACCTAGGTTGAGGCGTACGAAAAGTTTTGTGCCCATCGGATATCCTTTGCATGATCGATCGAGCAATAAATACTATTTTTGCTCTAGTGTCATGCACATCCGTAAAAAAACACGCTGCTAGGTATGTTATCCAATCAAGCACTTATGGGATAGGAGTGCCACTTTGCATGTAAGTCAATTCCACCTAGTTGAAGGTATGTGCAAAGTATTGTGCCCATCGGATATGCTTTGCATTGTCGATCAGGCATAAAACACCGTTTTTGCCTTAGTATCATGCACAACCATGAAAAAACACGGTTCTAAGTGTGTTAATTAAACAAGTACTTATCGGATGGGGGCTCCACTTTGCACGCAAGTCCGTTTCAACTACGTTGAGGTGCGTGCAAAGTATTGTCACCATCGGATATGATTTGCAAGGTCAATCACACATTATACACCGTTTTTCCCTAGTGATATGCACATCCGCAAAAAAACACGCCCTTAGGTGTGTTATCTGACCAAGTACTTATCGGATGGGTGTGCCTCTTTGAGAACATTTCAATACCACCTAGCTTGTGGTGTAGGAAAATTGTTGTGCCCATCGGATATCCTTTGCATGGTCGATCGAGCATTAAGTACTATTTTTGCTCTAGTGTCATGCACATCCGTAAAAGAAACACACTGCTAGGTATGTTATCCGATCAAGCACTTATGGGATGGGTGTGCAACTTTGCATGTAAGTCAATTCCACCTATTTGAAGGTGTGTGCAAAGTATTGTGCCTATTGGATATGCTCTGCATTGTCGATCAAGCATAAAACACCGTTTTTGCCTTAGTGTCATGCACAACCATGAAAAAACACGGTTCTAAGTGTGTTAATCAAACAAGTGCTTATCGGATGGGGGCTCCAGTTTGCATGCAAGTCCATTTCAACTAGGTTGAGATGCGTGCAAATTATTGTCAGCATCAGATATGCTTTGCATGGTCGATTACACATTATACAACGTTTTTCCCATAGTGATATGCACATCCGCAAAAAAACATGCCCTTAGGTATGTTATCTGACCAAGTACTTATCGAATGGGTGTGCCTCATTGAGAACATTTCAATACCACCTAGGTTAAGGTATAGGAAAAGTATTGTGCCCATCGGATATGCTTTGCATGGTCGATTGAGCATTAAATACCATTTTTGCCTTAGTGTCATGCACATCCGTAAAAAAACACATTGCTAGGTGTGTTATCCGATCAAGTACTTATGTGATGGGAATGCCACTTTGCATGTAAGTGAATTCCACCTAGTTGAAGGCGTGTGCAAAGTATTGTGCCCATCGGATATGCTTTGCATTGTCGATCAAGCATAAAACACCGTTTTTGCCTTTGTGTCATGCACAACCATAAACACGATCGTAGGCCTATTATTCAAATAAGTACTTATCGGATGGGGGCTTCACTTTGTATGCAAGTCTATTTCAACTATGTTGAGGTCTGTGCAAAGTATTGTCACCATCAGATATGCTTTGCATGGTCGATCACGCATTATACACCATTTTTTCCCTAGTGATATGGACATCTGCAAAAGAACACACCCTTAGTTGTGTTATCTAACCAAGTACTTATCGGATGGGTGTGCCTCTTTGAGAACATTTCAATACCACCTAGTTTGAGGTGTACGAAAAGTGTTGTGCCCATTGGATATCCTTTGCATGGTCGATCGAGCATTAAATACTATTTTTGCTCTAATGTCATGCACATCCGTAAAAAAACACGCTGCTAGGTATGTTATCTGATCAAGCACTTATGGGATGGGCGTGCCACTTTGCATGTAAGTCAATTCCACCTAGTTTAAGGTGTGTGAAAAGTATTGTGCCCATCGGATATGCTTTGCATCATCGAACAAGCATTAAACACTGTTTTGGCCTTAGTGTCATGCACAACCGTCAAAAAACGCGGTCCTAGATGTGTTATTCGACTAAGTACTTATGGGATGGGCATGCCACTTTGCATGTAAGTCAATAATACCTAGGTTGAGATGTGTGCAAAGTATTGTGATGATTGCATATGCGTTGCATTGTCGATTAAGCATAAATCAACGTTTTTGCCTTAGTGTCATGGACAACAACCAATAAAAAACATGGTCCTAGGTGTGATATTCTAAAAAGTACTTATTGAATGGGCATTCCACTTTGCATGGAATACCATACCACCGCTTTTGAGGCACCTGCAAAGTATTGTGCCCATCGGATTTGCTTTACATAGTAGATTGAGTATTAAATACCATTTTTGGCCTTGGTGTCATGTACAACCGTCAAAAAACACGATCGTAGGTGTATTTTTCAAACAAGTACTTATCGGATGGGGATGCCACTTTGCACACAAGTCAATACTGCCTAGGTTGAGGAATGTGCAAAGTCTTGTGTCCATTGGATATGCTTTGCATAGTCGATCTCACATTATACACCATTTTGTTCCTAGTGTTATGCACAATTGTCATAAAAATACATTTGGAGGTGTGTTTTGGAGGTGTGTTATCCGAACAAGTACTTATGGGATGGGTGCACCACTTTGTATGCAAGTCAATATGACCTAGGTTAAGGCGTGTACAAAGTTTTGTGCCCATCGGAGCAATGTAGATGCGATAATATTAGAAAATTCTCGGTATGTGTATATGTGTGTGTGTGTGGCAAACAATTTTGATACAACAAAGTAAACACCTAGTGCACAAATTATGCACTTCATACCTTGAGTAAATAAGCTTGTTGATGAGGATAAATATGCCCTTGAATAAAAGCATAGTTGTTGTATGACCACAATAGGATCGCTTTGACACCTGTGATTTTGCCCACATGTAAGTTTGCAAATAGTATAAAAAATCATATAATAATATATTAATAGTTTGCAAATGTGTATAGCAAGTGAGTAATGGGAAGTGGAAGTGGGAGTGAGGAGGGAGGAGTGGAATGGGAGAGGGAAGTAATAGGGGTGTATGATAATAAGTATAAAAAATAGTATAATAATATATTAATAGTTTTCAAATGGCAAGTGAGTAATGGGAAGTGGAAGTGAGAGTGGGGAGGGAAGAATGGAATGGGAGAGGGGAAGGTAATAGGGGAGTAGGATAATAAGGGAGTGAAATGAGTGAGGGGAGTTAATAGGGGATGAAAAAGAGGAGGGTGAGATGGGGAAATATGGGATTTTGGGAAATGGGAGGAGTATGGGACGTGGTGGAAATGTGGGATGGGAGTGGTGGCAATGGGGGAGGAAGAAGAAATGGATGGGGGGAGGGCTAATGGAAGATTGGGATGAGGGATGGGGGTCCAATGGGAGAGGGGGAGTAATGGGAGCCAATGGGAGAGAGGATAAATGAAAAGCCAATAGGAGAGAGGGGAGGAATGGAAAGCCAATAGGAGAGGAGGAGGAAAACCTAATTTTTCTTATATATAGTCTTCCTTCATTCATTCTCCCCTCATTTCATTCATTGAAGCAAGAAAGCAAGGACGATCAAGAAAGCAAGGAAGGAAGAGCAAGAAAGCAAGAAAGAGCAAACTTACAAACTTTTTCCAGGTACTTGCAAATTTTTTTGATTAATTCTTTATCTAGATTTTTTAAAAAAAATTTCAAGAGAGAGGAACTAGAGAGAGAAAGGTTCCTGTCAGGAGGGGAGGAGAAGGAGAGGATGGAGGGGCGGGAGGGAAGGGAGGAGGAGGGGAGGGAGAGGCGGGGGCGGGGTCGAGGGGGGGACGGGGGAAAGGAGGGGGGAAGGGGGACTGGGGGAAGGGGGGGGGACTGGGGCAGCCTCCCTGGAGGGGGGGAAGGGGAAGGGGGGGGCATGGTCGCCACCCCCCCTGGAGGAGGGGAAGGGAGGCGGGGCAGGGAAAGGGGGGGGGGGAGGGGGAAGGGGGGGACGGGGGGTGGAGGGGGAAGGGGGCGGGTGGGGGGAGGGAGGGGGGGCTGGAAGCCACAGCCGCCAGCCCTGTGGAGAGGGGGAAGGGGGTGCGAGGGGGGCGGGGGGCTGGTAAGGGGGGAGGGGGGGTGGAGGGGGAAGGGGGGGGGAAGGGGGTGGGGGAGGGGGGGGGCTGGCGGCCGCAGCCGCTAGCCTTGTGGAGAGGGGGAAGGGGGTGCGAGGGGGGAGGGGGGATGGACGGGGGAGGGGGGGAAAGGGGGTGAGGGGGGGTGGAGGGGGGGAAGGGGGGGGGGGTAGAGGGGGAAGGGGGTGGGGGGAGGGGAGGGAGGGGGGGGCTGGCGGCCGCAGCCGCCAGTCCTGTGGAGAGGGGGAAGGGGGTGGGAGGGGGGCGGGAAGGGGGGAAGGGGGGGATGGCACCCCCCTGGAGGGGGGAAGGGGGGCAGGGGGAAGGGGGGCGAAGGAGGGAAGGGGGGGTGGAGAGGGCTGGCGGGGGGGGGAAGGGGGGAGGGGGGGGCTGGCGGCCACGACTGCCAGCCCTGTGGAGGGGGGAAGGGAGGAAGGGGGTGGGAAGGGGGCGGGGGGGGGAAGGGGGAAGGGGGGGGCTGGCGACTGCAGCCGCCAGCGGGGGGGACGGGGGGGTGGAGGGGGGAAGGGGGAGGGGGGGCTGGCGGCCGTGGCCGCCAACCCTGGAGAAGGGGGGAAGGGGGGGTTGGCAGGGGGGGAAGGGGGGAGGGGGGGGCTGGCGACCGCGGCCGCCAGCCCAGTGGAGAGGGGGAAGGGGGTGCGAGGGGGGCGGGGGGCTAGCGGGGGGAGGAGGGGGGTGGAGGGGGAAGGGAGGGGGTGGAGGGGGAAGGGAGGGAGGGGAAGGGGGTGGGCGAGGGGAAGGGAGGGGGTGTGGAGAGGGGGAAGGGGGTGGGAGGGGGTGTGGAGGGGGAAGGGGGGGTGGAGGGGGAAGGGGGGGGAGGGGGTGGGGGAGGGGGGGGCTGGCCGCCAGCCCTATGGAGGGGGGGTGGAGGGGGAAGGGGGGGGCTGGCGGCCATGGCCGCCAGCCCTGTGGAGAGGGGAAAGGGGGTGCGAGGGGGGCAGGGGTGTTGGGATATCTCAAGGTGTATGCCTCAGGCACACCTTATGTTTCTATGTGTGAGTGCTAGAGGCACAGTTAGGTGCCCACAAGCACAGTTAGGTGGTGGAGAGCCACATAGGATGATTGAGTGAATCTAGGAGCAGATTGAGGAGATGATTGTGGAGCTTTGAGGTCATCAGTGATGTCAGTGACCTTGTATGAGGTGCCTACTTAAGGACCTCTTTCTTCTTCATTCTATAAGCAAGTATTCTGAGTTTGTGTCCACTCTACTCTTTCCTTTCAGTATTCCAACAAGGGGCCTGGCGGGGGGGGAGGGGCAGGGGGCTGGCGAGAGGGGGGAAAGGGGGGAGGGGGAGAGGGGGGGAAGGGGGTGGGGGGGGGGCGGGGGGTTGGTGGGAAGGGGGAAAGGGGGGAGGGGGAGAGGGGGGGGAAGGGGGGAGGGGGGGAGGGGGTGGGAGGGAGGGCTGGCAGCCGCGGTCGCCAGACTCCCCTGACGGGGGGGAGGGGGGGCGGGGGGGGAAGGGGAGGGGGGGAGCGGGAGGGGAGGGGAGGGGAGGGGTCGAGGGGGGAGAGGGGGGGCAGAGGGGGGGAGGGGTTCTGGCGGCGGAGGGAGGGGAGGGGAGGGGAGGGGAGGGCAGGGGGTCGAGGGAGGGAGGGGAGCGAAAGGAGAGAGAGGAGAGAGAGAGGGAGAGGAGAGGAGGGAGGCGA